>NC_083628.1:3160606-3263745 GCF_963584025.1 Labrus mixtus | reverse complement strand
AAAATTACTTAAATCACAACTCCATTTATCTGCATTAACCAGGGGAGAAATGTCCCATGTGTTGATTGTAGAGAAAGTTACAGAAACTGACAAATAACTGCTGATAAATGCAGTGTTTGTTTTCAACACGGGGTGCTCCGAGTGCACAGAATGACAGCAGGGAAGAGAAAATGTTTCCAGAAGAAGAATACAGAATACATAAAGAATCATTCATTTGATAGTTTAAAAGATTTGGGTCAAAGTTGGACTCTTGTCTTGTAATACACTGACAGTCTGAGGGACCAGAAACATTTTTTTTGGAAAGTTGTAAAGCGAGGCTAAACCTTATGCATCACTTCATAAACCAGCAATGCTCTGCTTCCGTGCTAGTTTCAACAATGTACACATTAAAGTGTTCATGGTGGTTCTAACAGCAAGTTGTGCAAAGCCTGGAAGACGCTGTGTATGCTAATGACTTTGATAAATGCCCTTAAGTGATGTCACTTGAGTCAGCAGGATCTGCAGAGGTCAAAAAATAGAGTTGGCTGGAATCAAGATTTTTTTTAAATGCAGGAAGCTGATGGCCTAGCGGTGTGGTTGCACCCAATGTACAGAGGCTATAGTCTCGGTTCAACTCCGATCTCTGGCTCCTTTCCCACAGGTCATTCCCCACTCTATCCACTGTCAAAATAATTCAATTAATTTTGAAAATGATAACAAATAAATCTATTTTTTTAAATGAGTTTATCCTCTGGAGCAGGCAGCTTGTATCTGCACAGAACTTAATTAGCATAACACCTGAATCTCTAACAGAATTGTTGCTGATCATGTTGCATTGTGGGTAATGTAGGCACCAGGCTTTGTAGTGACAAAAATGTGTGTGTATCACAGGATGTGGGATGTAAAATGTTTTCCTACATCCTTCTACTTTTTGGTCTCTAACATGTGACTTTCAGAGTAAGACGTCCAGTAGATGTCAAACTACAACAACAGTGTCACAAACCAAAACAACGATGTTCCTTCAGGACACCACCTCCATTCCTCTCCCGCTGCTCCTTTAGTGTCCCGACCGAGTTCAGCCATTTCTACACCTGATCTCCACTCGGACACCAAAGTTAGTTCGCTTCTTCTGTGTTTGAAGTATTTTACACCAAAACAAAAGTCTTATCCTCGGTTTGGAAAGTCTTTTGGTTCTTCTCAAAATATATTCCATACTCCGCTATTAAGTCCCTATAGTAACAGGGTACTTAAGTGGGCGGGGCCGTCTCTCTTCCTACACGTGTTGGCTAACGTTTGGACAGTAAGGGACTCAGTTGAATTGCAACATGTCCGCGTCTTTGCGTCAGACATTCAAAGACAAAAGCGTCTGAAGGTTTAGTACCAGCAGGGGGCGATAATGAAACGTGACCTGACGCGGTGTCCTGCACTTTTATCTGCAGCTCTTTTACTGAGCCGGTGGAGAACACAAGAGTCACAACATCGATGTCATATTTAATCTCTCTTTTTTTTTTTTTTTTTATATAACTGATTTGACAAGGGAAGGCTGAGATGAAACATAAAAATAGAGTAATATGAGATAAAAGAACATCCCCCTGTTAGAATTCCCTCTTCAGCAGCAGTGAAATGAGAAAATCCCTTCTTTGGCATGCCGATGTGTGTCGGCTTTTTCTCCAGCTTTGCAACCGAGACATGAAAAAGAAACTTACTAGAATGAAAGAAAACATTATAAGATTGATTCTGACGGTGTGAGATTTAGTATTTAAGCTGCAGCTATCGCTGAGTCAGCACCTCGTATGTTTCAGCAGGTTCTCACCTTGCTGCGGAGTTTGACCGTTTCTTCATCAAAACTGTGAAAAAACCTGAAAACATGTCGGCTTCTTTGTTGCCTCCATGTGAAGTCCCGACTGAGTCAGAGTGTCACAGGTGTCCCGCATGAAGCGACACACGACCTGAGAAGATTAAACTGAAATAATCCGGCTTGTATAGAAAGTAAAAAACAAACATACTGTATGGTGCAGATGTTTGTGTACAAGAAAATGAGCTTTTAGCCATTAGTGCGCGTTGCTCCAGCTGCTGCAGGGGATGAAACAGGTTTCAGATGCATTAACAGGGATATGGGTCATTTCAAATTAGCATGAGCTGCAACAGAACAAATATTTTCACAACAGCTAACTCTCTTTACAAGTCAATTATCAGTAACTCCAGGCTCTTCAGGTGCTCTTCTTTGTAAGATGTTAAACAGATGACTGAACGTTCTCATGCTTCAGAATTTAAATGTTTAACAAACTTTAGAGGTGTGGGAGATGATTGCAGTTTTAGCTTTTGTTGCTCAAATCCAGAGAATGGATGTAAGGCTCAATCCTCTTGGACAAAAAGATATAATGCATAAGAGACTTTTCTTTTCTATACTGTTCCAACTGTGCAGTGCTACTCCCAAAGTTACTCACACATTAAACTAATATTCCAGCTCTCAGCCTGTCGTTAGGTTGACTGAAAGTTAGACTGAGACAGGATTTCCTGCACGGCGCTCGCTGCCGATGATTTAAACACGTTGATATCTCATTAAAAAGTCAGATTTCTGGGGCGACAGTGGCCGAGTGGTTAGGGTGAGCGCCCCATGTACAGAGGATGATGTAGTCCTCGAAGCGGACGGCCCGGGTCCAAATCCAACCTGAGGTCTACCTTCCAGCAGGCCATTCTGGATTATATCAATTCAAATCTTAACATTATTGTATTGTCGTTTTTTATCCTACTACAATTTTAAATATTCTTCTCCCATGTATTAATTTTAATATCTTGTTGCTTTTATGTGTCGTATTTTATTTTATTTTATTTTTATACATATTTTTTAATTGTTATTGTTGTGCATTAGTCTCTCAATGATTTTATAAACTACTTTTTTTGTCAATAACCTTTCTGCACTCTTGTAAAGCACTTTGAACTACAATTTAAATTTGTCTAAAAGGTGCTGTATAAATAAAGTTTGATTGACTGATGATTGATTCCCCACTCTCTCCGTCCCTTGTTTCCCACTCTATCCACTGTCTTATCTCTTAATTAAGGCGTAAAAAGCCCCTCCCCCAAAACAAAAAACAAAAAAAAGGATTACTTTTATTTGCATGTTGTGCTCCAGTGATTCGATGTTTATGATCTTTAGTTTTGTATCTATATATGTTGTTATACACTGGAGGACAACATCCATTTTTTAACATCATTTCTTCAATTCTACATTCTTATAATTTCTCCATACAGCGACAGTAAAGTGACCTTACTTCCCTCCAGGGTCATTTAAGATCTCAAATTTCAGCTTCAGAGGAAAGGCATCAGGCAAAGATAATAACTGATGAAGAGCAGAGGTGTTCTTCAAAGTCTTTAAAAAATCTATTCAGTGCACCTCGAGTGAAATGATCAACACACAGACGAGTAATTAAAACTATTCTTATAAACTTTTGCGCTATTTTTTAACTGTTCTGATCTATTGAAGAGAGAATATCTTCAGTTTATTATTATACTTTTGTTTAAAAATACCATCTTTGACACTTTTCACTACTTTTATGATGTTTAATTAAATGAGATATAATCTGCAGGCTGCTCAGAGAATATGCTCACTGCAAGATGTGTTCATCATATTAGGGTGCAATGACATTTTGTGCATGCATGCGTTTTCTTCACCAAGCTGTTCCCTGACCAGGACGTCGGACAGGTGAATAGGTAGCTGCCTTCTTTGTATAACCTTTAAAAGGTAGCCATCTTCTTTGTTTAACCTTTAAAAGCAGGGTCGGTATAATTCTGCAAAAACAAGCAGGATTTGAAGAGTAACATCTCCTCGGGGCTCAGTCTAAAACCCATCCTCTCCCCTCTGGGATCCTTCAAACACATGCACGAGCACCGCCAGATCGCAACTGATCCGTAACCGAGCAGAGACAAGACCTCAGCGCATCGCCTTCAACTTCAACCACAGTACTTCCTGTCTCATGCAGCCCTATGAAAACACCTCAGCATGTCAACATGTTTGCATTGACTAAATGTACGTTTAACATGTTTATGTAAACTTTCTCCCCTTGATGTTTGCAGGACACAACGCCCCTAACACCCGCTTTAACAAACCGCTACTGTCCCTTTAAATGATTTTCAATCTGTGTGTGTTTTAAAGATTTCTTTTTGGGCTTTTTGTGCCTTTTTTTTTTAATGGATAGGACAGTGGACAGAGTCGGAAATCAGGGAGAGAGAGAGTGGGGAATGACGTGCAGGAAAGGAGCCACAGGTGGGATGTGAACCCGGGCCCACCCGCTTGAGAGGACAGCCTCCATATATGGGGCGTGCGCACCAACCACCGCACCACCAGCGCCCCAATCTGTGTGTGTTTTTGTAGTTATGACATTTTTTTTTTTTTTGAGAAAAGCTCAGAAAATACTCTAAAGGTGACGCATTTATGTTTGTAGACCATAAAAAATCAGGAGTTCTTCATATTCAGTGATGCCATTCAAACTTTAGGATTACTACATAAAAAACTGGTACTATAGCTTTAAATCTTTTTCAGTGTTAGTGCTATAAAAACAGTAAAATATATAATTTTTACCAGCATTTAAATTATATGAATGAGCATATTTTGAGTGATAATTAAAAATATGATTACTTTAGATGCTGCTTTGTACCATTAATTATTAAGAAATTGATAGAAAGTCTGACTTAGAACAGAGTTAGAATACTGTGATAACTACAGACATGTTTTATTTATACAGATTAATTTGTCATATTTCTATGATTTAGGATTTTATTACAACTGAAGACTTGATCCAAAATTAAACTTAAAAATCTCTACATGTAAACCAACTCCATTACAGTTTCATTTCTTTGCCTTTTTTTGTTTCATTAAATGTGAACAAATAGTGAATTCACAATCTTTAACTGTTGTATTGAACTAATTTGGGTGATTTTCACTTCAGATTCATACATTTTTTCTTGTATTGTTTGTGTTCCTGCATGATTTATATGAAGAGGTACAGTTTGTTAAAATGTGAGACAGAGACAAAAACAAAGAAGATAAAGTTCCTTGTTAGAAATAAATAAATTCCTTTTGTATTGAACTAATTTGGGTGATTTTCCCTTCAGATTTCTGCATTTTTCTTGAGGACTGTCATTTTTTTTCTTGTATTGTTTGTGTTCCTGCATGACTTATATGAAGAGGTACAGTTTGTTAAAATGTGAGACAGAGACAAAAACAAAAGAAGAGAAATAAATACATTACTTTTGTATTTTCCAAACAAACACACAGCAGCAGCCTGTATAACTCAAAACACAGGTGAACTTCAACCTGCTCTGACTGAACTGGATCAGGACTCACCTGCTGTTTCTCCGTGGGCTCCTTCCCGATGGCGGACACTTTGGGTGCCGGTGCCCTCTCGCACGTGCATCCCTCCAGCAGGTATATCCCGGATGGCCTCGTGCTCTGCTCGTTCTCGAAGTAGAAGAGCACGTTCTGGTGGAGCGCGAAGTACTTCTCGGTCCAGCGGCTGTTCTCGGTGGTCTTCTTGCTCAGGAAGCCGCGCTTCGTGCCCTCTTTACGCGCGACCACCGACAGATACAGCGCGTGGCCCTCATTGTACCGCACGCCCTTTTGCATTTTTTTTAAATAGTTTTTTAAAATTTTGGAGCCAAGTACAACACTCACCGGAGGCGTCTCATCACATCTCGTTTCAGGCTGTCAGCGCCGTTCTTTTTTAGCGGAGGGATACAGCAGAGAAAGCGGTTCGCATGGGGAAGGTAATCCGGGTTTACCATGGTAGGAAAAGTTGGAGATTCCGCGGCGCAGAACAGCATCACATTGGGTTTTTTTTTTTTAAGTGGGCAAGCAGCGGAGAGGGAAAACACACACACCTCACCAACACCTTTCCATCCTCCCTAACTTTCTTTTTTCCCTAAAGAGTTACCGTGCGCTCGGCTTTTCGTCCCGTCAGCAGCGCGCAAAAAAAACAAAACAGAAATAGATTGGAGGGAAGAACAGACGGTGAAAACAGAATCACGACGGAGATCAGTGCTAATCGGCTTTGACACCAACTTAAAGAGACAGGTCTCTGCTGTCCCACCGCGCCGAGCTGGAGCGCAGCCTGCACCAGAGTGTGTGGGGCCAAAAATGAAACGGTGCGACCAATCACACACGGGGAGGAGTGATGCGCGCAGATAAGTGCCTTTCTTTTATTCAGCAGATTTAAAAACATGTTATTTACTTGTCTTAACGTGAGTCTTAAGGCAGGACATTTAGAAGTTAAACACATTGTATAAACAGGTCACATGTCTTTTGGGGTATTTGCATACTTTTTTCACTTTCTTTTGCACAACAGCTGTGGGGGAATACAGGGTAAATACTACACTACTATATATATATATATATATATATATATATATATATATATATATATATATACACTTCATTCAAAGACGTACATAATTATCCAGATAAAAGGAGCAGTGAAAACATTCAGGGCTCAGCTTTAGAAACACTATTTAGGACAAATTAAATTGAATTAAACGATTTTTTTTTTTTACACATTTTGTGGTCAACATCAGTGGTTCTCAAAGTGGGGTTCAGGACCCCCAGAGGGTCGCAAGTCACCAAGAGTCGGGTCGTAAGATGCCTTCCAAAAAAACAAACAAATTTTCAATAATTTGTATAATTCATCAATATTTGACCTAAGACCACTTAAAAAAAAAACAACCTACTGAAAACAAGACACCCAAAAATAGGATACCAGGTGTCTCCAGCCCAGACTAAAACAACAAAACCCAACAATCTAAACATGCATTATTTGTTATATTTACATTTATTTAACCAGGAGAACCTCATTGAGATTGCACGAGTGTCCTGGCCAAGAGGGGACAGCAGCACAACAAAGAGTTACGGACATAAAACAAAGAGTAATTACAAACACAGATCAACATTTCCTGAGTCACAGAGCAGAAAGTCATCAGTCAAAGCATCTACAACCTGAAGCATCTTCCTCACACACCTTCAATCTACCTTTAAAATGATTTCAAGAGACAAGCTCCCCCGGATCACAGGTCATCCTGCGGGAGATTCCAGGCCGCCGGAGCAGCGTACCTGAAACTCCTTTTCCCCATTTCAAGACGCTCTTTGGGAACAGATAACAACAACACAAAGTTTTGTGACCGGGTTGCAGAGCGAAGACTTTTCACATGAATACAGTTACACAAGTACGCGGGAAGCAGGTTAAGTAAAGCCTTTATAAATAAGGACATGCCAATGAGTTTGTCTACGCTGAGACAATGCAGGCCAGCCGACTCGCTCACACAGAGGACAATGATGAGTCAGGGCCCTGAGATTTCTTATAAATCTCAACGCACCATGATATACAGTATCCAGAGAGTATAATGATATGATAATTGTGAAAAGAAGGAAGGAAAACACCAGAGAGCAAAAGAGCTTCTCGCCTTCTGCCAAGACTTCACCATGCCACTCCAAATGGCCTGTTAGCATTTAGCAGAAAATCTCCTTAAAACATGACAAAAAGTTTGCATAGAAGCACAATGTAGGTTCAGAGCTTTAAAACAGCCACTTTCCAACCATGACGGTCTGATTCATGATTTATCGAAACAGCACAAATTGTCAGTATATTAACGGTCTGATTGATCGGTGTTGTCATATCACTGAGTTTGCAGCTTACACTTTTACTTCACAACAAAAGGATATTCTCAGCTACGACACAAACTCAAATATCTTAACTTCTAACTTCTCGTTCTGCAGAACTTTTGATGTTACAGAAATGTTTTCTCACTTATTCAAACTCATTTGAAAGCAGAAGTTTCTATTTTTGAAACTTGCCGTTCCGCTCCAGAGGACGTGTGTGTTTGTTTTCAAACTGTCATTCAGCCTGAAAGCACAAACAGATGTTGTGCTGCTTAAGTAGACAGTGTGTGTGTGTGTGTGTGTGTGTGTGTGTGTGTGTGTGTGTGTGCACTGTGAGGCAGATGTTATGCGTATGTGTGTGAATAAATGTGTGTGTGTGTTTTTTTTTTTTTTAAAGCTTAGCTGCCTCACAGTTTGCCTTTCACTCCTGCACACACAGACTGTGATGATGTAGCAGGGTTGTGGTGTGTGTGTGTGTGTGTGTGTGTGTGTGTGTGTGTGTGTGTGTGTGCCGCCCCCCCCCCCCCACCCTACAGTGTCAGAGTGAGGTGAAGGTCGTGCTGCGTTCAGGCTCCACACATTTGCAACACCTATGCAGCAGCCTGTGGACATCATGTAATAGATAATAAGACATGTAGCCCACAGAGGAACTCCATGAGAAGACACAATGTGACTCACAGACGCTGCGGTTCTAATCTGTGAGCTGCAGCTTACGCTTCACTGTGATCAAGACTGATCCCGCTCCGCACACAGAGAAATACTCATCAACTAAAGTATTAGGATGAACGCGTTCTTCGTTTCAGTCTTCTCTACTTCTACTTTTTGTTTCTACTCAACTAAAACCAAAGGGCCAAAAAAATGTAGTTTTTTCTAATTTTTTAAGATGTGTTTTTGGGCTTTTTGTGCCTTTAATGGAGAGATAGGACAGAGGATAGAGTCAGAAATCAGGGAGAGAGAGAGAGATAGTGGGGAATGACATGCAGGAAAGGAGCCAAAGGTGGGATTTGATCTTGAGCCGCCCGCTTGGAGGACCATCGCCTCCATACATGGGGCGCGCACTAACCACTGCACCACCCTACAATTTGTCTCCCTCACTGAGAGTTTTGCATACAAAGCATGGAGGCTTATATCTCCATGCACTGTTATTGCACATTTGCACACATCACCATTGCACTTTGTTGTGATCCAGGGTTTTGTTCCTAAACACGCCCATCTCGTCTTAGACGTCGTGATCCGGCCATTAACTCATGGCGTGGATTAACCTCTTCCTGCCGTATCCTGACAGCTTTACAGTCCACGTCTGATGTTGTCATGCAAACAGTGAAATGCTGACAAATGAAAAAGTCTCATTGTGGGTTTAATATGATGAGGGGAGAGAGAGAGAGAGAGAGAGAGAGAGAGAGAGAGAGAGAGAGAGAGAGAGAGAGAGAGAGAAACAATCCCTGTGAGGTCAGTGGAGAGGGCAAGGACACATTGCATCACAGCCAGGCACCAGACACACACACACACACACACACACACACACACACACACTGCCAATCAGACATCAGACAATCTGTACGCTTACATAGCCACACACCAACTGTCATAAATCACACACACACACACACACACACACACACACACACACACACTGCCAATCAGACATCAGACAATCTGTACGCTTACATAGCCACACACCAACTGTCATAAATCACACACACACACACTCCAGCTGCTCACTCTCGGAGCTGCAGAGGTGCACAGATTAGGACGAGAGGTATTTTGAATTGATGCTACTTTCACCAGACGTGATGGACCTAAAAGAGAGCTTAGCTAAGAGTCAGTTTTATACATTTTATTGGTTTGTATCAAAGAATACATTTTCTCCACAAGCTTAAATGTGTTTTTTAGTATGTTTTTGGATTTGAACCATATTGTCAGTGGCTTTAAAGCTGTAACATAGAATCATTGGCCACTAGGGGGCAGCGAACCTTTACACTACTATTATGTCAAATTTTTTTGTGGAAAACATACGAGCTGGCAGTTTTTAAACAATAAAAAAAAATAACTTCAAGATGCTTAAAAGCTCAGCTGATTGTAGCAGAATTAAATCTGGTCATTATTTGAGACATATTTTTTTAAAAGCCGAACAACTAATAAACTAATTTTCCATTAAAACCAAGTTGCAACCTCTGGTCTTAAAAAATGAAGCCAATGCGGTGCAAAGTGCAAAAATCCTGCAGTTCGTCGAATGTCCACTTGAGGCTGGCACATACATACAACAGGCCGGTACAAAAAACAAATCGGTCTGATTAGTTATTGTCATCACTGGCACACACTGTACGGAGGGTGAATTTTCTTAAACAGCTCCGTTTTCATTTTATGAACGATACATTTTATCTATAGTTAGACCCATAGCTGACATGATTGACAGGTGGGCGCGATGTAACGGTTCATCAAGAGGCTTAAAACCCGCCTCAGCTCCAGCTCTCAGCCTGTCGTTAGGTTGACTGAAAGTTAGGCTGAGACAGGATTTCCAGCATGGCGGCTGCTGCCGATGAGCCTCCAGAGCCCCCTGCAGGAACAGATGGCTGACGTCACTCAGGCTTCAAACATTAATATTTACAGTCTGTGGTTCTAATTATCATCACAACCAGCCTAAATATTGTCATCCTCATCACCATCATTAAGTGCGTAGGTGTTCATGTAAGAGCTGGGTTTTCAGTTTTTTGCTAAAAGTGCAAAGGGACTCAAATGGAGTTTGTAGTTCATTCCACCACCAGGGGGCGACAGAGAAGAAGAGTCTAGCTAAAGAACGTTAGAGAGAAACGTAAGAAATCCCCCTTTGCAGATGATTGATGCACAAAGATGAAGAATATGCTTCATATAGTTTTTTAAAGTCTGTACAGTTTAGATTATGAGGTCTGGGTATGACATGATGGGTGGTCCTATGGAGACATAAGGGGCTTTAAATATCAGCTCTCATCTGTAGATATAGCGTGCAAAGGATTATGGGGGATTAGTATCACTGTGTGTCAGCAACTCTAAGGATGTTTACTGTGCTTTAGTGCACAACATACATCACGATGTTTAAGTCTCTGAAATGCGAGACGAGCTAGTGAAGAGTTTTAATGATTGTTTAATTCACACTTCGTTTCCACAGCTGCTTCTGCATCTGTTACAGGATGCAACATTGTGTGCTGTTATTTTTAGAGAGCATCTACTGTGAAACAAAAGAGACACAACTCCTCCACATGAAACACGAGTTTGTGATCCTTTAGTGAAGTGGTGTGCAAATAAAGATTTTGTGTATTTACCACAGGGGGCTTTTAAAACAGAAATACATCTCTGAGTAGCACTTTCTTTGTCTCTCTTTGTTTTTGTTTTTGGCTGTTTTACAAAAATAGAGCTTCTGAAAAACAGCTGTTTTAAAGATGCAACGACTTGGAATGAAATATAGATTATTTGCTGTACCACCACCGGAGCTTTTCAGGTGACATTACAGGTGATGCCCTGCAGGATGCAGAAAAAATACACCCTCAAAATGTTGCTTTTACATGTACTTTAATTCTGCTTTAACCGCTCCCTGTAGTCCAGGTTTGGGCAGGTTGAGTCTGGGTGAAAGTCTGGGTAGACTTCTTTCAGGACTTCGTTACATTTCTTTCACAGTGTTTCATTTTCAAGGCTACTCGGTAAAAACTTTTCTTTCAAACATTGTTGAATATGTCAAAATAAATGCTGTTAATTAACATGTATAACAGATCTTTGTGTCTATGAAGCTGCATAGTGTATCTCCACACAGTGATCTAAATGTGAGTCTAAACAAACCTCTGTTACCTCTCTCTCTCTGTTCTGATGTAAATCTGTGAACAAGTACTCTCAGCTGGAAACCACAGACACCCACAGACTGTATGTTTAGCCTTCATGACTAACCAGGTACCTGCTTGATCGCCCTCTTAGAGGAAGAACACTTTGGTGTTTTTATTTGGGGGATTTTTCTTTTATCAGGCAGAGCAGAGAATTACAGGTCAGAGTGACATTCTGCTTTGTTGTTTTTCAATTCACACCGGGCAGACTGAAGACTGGAGTTTCTCCTTACTGTACACACATGAACATCATGGGGCATCTAACCCTGTCGTTTGTTTATTTGTCTGTATGTTTATGCAGACAAATTAGAAAACACTAGCGCTATACTCTGGTTAGCAAGAGTTAAATAAAGTTAAAGAAACAGAGAAGAGCTCATTCTTCTTCTGCAGATCTCTGAGTCTATCGGACATTATTCAGGGGTTATTTTTATATTGATGCATTAATGTTAGGTCAGCATTTTACTGTTGGAGCTGCTGCAGGTGGAGTCAATTTTAAATACTTAATACACAGTTGGATAGTTCAGTCCATTGGTTCCCAAGCTAGGGGTCAGGGCCCTTAAAGGGGTCATCAGAAAACCCTGAGGGGTCAGGAGCAGCAAAAAAAGGGAAAGCTACGTTGTGTTACAGTTTCTGGCTTTTCTCTAAACTTGTTATTTCAGTGAAATATATGTTCATTTGAACAGTTATCTATATAAAATATAATACAGAGGGGGAGTATGATGTTATTTCCACTCCTGAAACCTGATCAAAAAACCCAAACTTTTTGTTTTGCCGTAATAAATAAGATGTTTTTTAATCCACAGCTGAAAATAGTCCCCAAAACTTTTGCACACACATTACTGCTTTTAATGAGGAAAAATAAGAGATGTTTTAATAGACATCAAAAGTCCACAAACATCTACAATGACCGAACAAAATACTTCAGAATAAAACAGGACAGTAGGTGATTTTGGTTATTATATAATGCACCACAGAAAAAAGGTAATGATGCACCAGGTGTTTTCAGTTCCATAGCAAAAACATGCATTCAAAGTATAATTTACAGTTTGTTGCATGGTAGGAAAAATTTATTTCGCACCAAAAAATAATATTGCACAAGCAGAAAGAAAATTGCACGGGTAGAAAAATATATGGCACAAGTCGGAAATGTCCTCAATTCATGATGACTGGGATAAGCGGGAATATGCACTGGACAATGTATGACAAAACAAAAATGAAGGACCACAATAAAAACGACTTCTAAGGGCTGAAGCTTTGCATTAAAAATAGAAAATAACTTTACTAAAGTACAACAATCCAATGGGAAAAAAATGTCATCGTCATACGTCTGAGTAAGAAAATGCTGTGCTCTGCTGCCACCCTGTGGTCAATATATGAACTGCACACTGAGTTTGTAGTGTTTCTATGGCAACAGAAAGGGATGCAAACTGTGTACCTCGGTATGAACAATTAACAGCTGGCTTTGTATTCGTTTGGGCGGAGAACACGAAGACGAGTGTTTCTTACATTTCATGAAGTAAAACTGTTTACATAAAAAGACAATAACACCTTTTTTAGTTAAATCTTTAAAAAATAATTATATTTATTACCTTCACAGGATCCTATTTTAACATTTTACATCTCGTTTAATTCACAGGTGTTTTTATTTCCTTTTGTTATTATTGTTTTTTTAAGTTAAATTTACCTTCAATCAGAGGAATCATAATGTCATTTTACATGAATTTTTGATGTCATATTAATTTAAAAAAAAATCCATGCACAGGATCTTATTCAAACACAAAGGTGCATGAACACTCCCACACACACACACACACACACACACACACACACACACACACACACACACACACACACACAGAGAAAGAACAGTTCCTCTGCACAGTTACACCATGTGCCATCATCCCGCCTCCTTTGATGGTTGTTATGGCGATGTCATTGATAAGGTGGACAAAGTAATGTTCCTTCCTGCACGCGATGAATCAAAGCCCTGCGAGGCGGTGTGTTAATTAAAAGCTCCGTGGCTGAATCAGACCTGCGGGGTTGCCATAGAGCTTCACCTTTAACGTGCTCAGCGCCGTCTACCTGCCTGCTCTGCCTCCGTGTGACTCTCAGGAGCTCTGCTTGGGATGGATGAACTGTTACTCAGAGCTGCCTGACGACAAGCCTCCATCACTCTCTCGCTCTCTCCTTCTCGCTCTCTCTCTCTCTCTCTCTTTCTTTCTTTCTCTCTCATCATCACACACTTTGTCTGAGGAGGAAACACAATCCGAGAAGAAGAAAAAAAAAAAAGAAAACACCTTGACAACTGCTGCAGCTCTGACTAACACTGCATGGTCACAGCCAGTCGCAGCTCTGCAACAACAGGGAAGTAAATGTCTCCAAGAGAGGACTGAACCTGGCTGCAGGTGAGTGAGAAATTCATCCTCATTCTGTAACTTAATTTGTCTTTTTGGAACCTTTTTTTTTTAAATCAAATCTGACATAAAAATCAGACAAAAATGTATTTTTATTGCTGATTTTAAGTTTTTTTGGCGGCTTAACACATAATTTCTAACCACATTTTTCTGCATTTAATAATTGCAAAACCTCACATTTGTGTCTTTGAGAATGTGCTGCACAGCTCTGACATTCACTCACACTGTAACACAGGTGCACAGGTACACACACACACACACACACACACAGAGTGAGGTTAGTGTGCTCCTACAGAGGATGAGTGTCGAGCTCTTCAGGTGAAGTGGAGTTTTCTGTCCTTAATGTGCAGAACTCTTTGCAGACTGCAAGCAACAAAATGCTGCAGTAAAACGTACAAATCCATCAGAATGAAGAGTGTGTAACGAATGAATGAAAACCTTTATCGCCCCAGGGGGACTTTATCTTGCACCGGGAGAACGATAGCATAAAAGACAAAAGGCATCAACAACCATACTGGAAAGAAAAATCATTAAAGCGTTACATAATTTCATGTTAGGGATGTCAAGTAGCATGTTCAGTAAAGTGAAGAGGGCCAGGTTCAGACTGTATCATCAGAGCTTATTAATGGTACAAAGGATGAGATTCCTCTTTTTGTCCTCATCCTCCTGGGCATTCTATACCTGCACCCCAAAGTCAAGAGTAAGACCAAGACCAAAGGGGGTGCAGTAGGTCTGCTATGATCTTGTTCATGAGAATCAGGGTGTACCGGGCTTTCAGGTAACAAAGGCTTCGCATTTGCTTCCCAGTTATCTTTCTAATATAGTTGAACAATCATGCCCAGTTTGTTCTGATTTTGTACGGACAACGCTCCCCACCAACACACTCCTCTCCACAGTTATCAAGATATTGTTCTGAAGGGGAATCAAGAGCACGATATGTGAGTGAAACGATCAATTTCTGCAGGTTTGCATCCACTGGCAAGATGGAAATGTGTCTTTTTAATTGATTTAGCCTTCATTTTTACGGGTGCCTGATCTGAGTGCAGTACGATGATGCAAGTGTTATTACCACTTAATGCACCATAGATCTAAAACAGAAAGATCTGCATGGAGCTTGCACACATTGCATTTTTTCTCAACATCACAACCATAGAAATGTCAACACACAGGTGAAGCTAAATAGTCGCATTCAATCAACAAGAGCCAAAATCTGAGGCGTGTTGGACTTCAGAGTTTCTGTTTATGTAACTTACTTCTATTACGCCACATTTAAAGAGCTAAATTTTGCACTTTTACTACAATACTGTTCTCCAACAGATATATTCATGTTGCTAGACTAAGATTTAAAAACCTTTATGAGGGGATTTTTCTACCCGGATACATTGTTTAATGAAACCCTGCAAAACTAATCAGCAAATACTGTTTATGGGGATGTATCAATAATTATTTTTTAAAAGTTGTTTTGCATGTAACAATGTTTCTGCATACTAGGTACTATTGTCTTTTAAAGTAAATCACAATATTTGTTTATAAACTTGAGTTTTGCACATATTTAAGAGGTAGACTGTGGGGAAAAAAGCAACCTTAGAGGTACTTGAGTATTGTAGTTTTGACAACAGGCTGTGATTCAAGTTCACAAAAAGAATAGCAGCAACTGCACCTTCTCAACCGATTTGTTCGGGGTGTGCTGCAAATTAAATTTATATTAAAATCTGTGGTTAGACTGTCCTCCCCTTTGCTTTCATCAACTGGTTTAATCGCCTTCCATGAGGAGATAGAAAGATGTTTGAGCTCATTGTTAAGTTTGCCAGTCAACATAGGCATTTGTCTCAAATCTTTTCACAAGAGAGTCACAGCTAAGGCTTGAGACACACTAGAGAGAGTGTCCTCGGCAGCCTCTCTGGGGTGAATTTGAGCTCCTACCCTCCAGCAGGAGATTCAGATTATTTAAGGCAAAAAATCCAACAGGATGAAAAAATTATTTCATCACTCAAGCGATCAAAAAAACCTGACGTTTTGATAGTGACCGAGTGAGAAGCATTTAATTCTTCACGGCTGATGTTTGATGATGTTTTATTAGAACTGTTTCCTTTCTTATATTCCTGTTTTAATATATTGTAATGGTTCATAACTGTGTTTTTGTTTTCTGTGATTTATGGTTTTACTGGCTGCAAAGTAACATTTCCCCTCAGGGTCAATAAAGTTAAAGTCGAAAAGTCTGTGATTTAGAGCTAAATGCACAGGTCGGGATTCAAACCCTGGCAGTCTGCTTTGAGGACCGTGCATGGTCTCTGTACATGATGCGTGCCAAATAACCACTAGGCCCCCTGCGGTCCCTTTCTTAACATGTATTTATCGCTTTTCATACTTCCACATGATTGCACTTGCATAACATCAGAGAGTTGAGGAGCACACAGAAACCTGCTGAGTTCTGTAACAAAAGGTTTTGAATGAGTCAAAGACAGACCCTGGATCAGAACGCCACAGCGTGATTAAAGAACACCACCTCCACCTCGTCTGTCAAACACGGTGCAGGTGGTGTGTTTTTTTTTTTTTTTTTCTATCTGAACATGCGTGACTAAACAAGCTCTTTTGTAATCGGTGATGACGTCATCGCTGGTGTTAGCGGCAGGTTGAAGCAGAAACACATAACAGTGTGTGAATCTAAACTGGACATAATAAAGCAGTTTGTTCATTGGATGACTGATGTGTTAGACGATTCAGGATGTCGCCAATCATCCCCGGTCTGCAGCATTTTGGATGTTTGCAAAAAGGCTTCCATGTAAGACAGTCATCTTTAGTTCTTTATTGTGAGGAGGGAAAGAAGATGAAAATGAGACAGAAGTAGAGATCAACGATGAAATGCAGAGATGGGACAAAAGAGCCTCCTAAGGGAACGCGTCTAAGTCTGAAGTGAAAGCATCTGCAGAGTCTCTGCAGATTCAGGCTAAAAGCAGGGAGAGTGTTATGTGTTCAAATACTGCTGTGACACACTCAAGAGCACTCGTTTGAGATCTTTATCAAACCCCAAATAAGAGGAGTGAGTGCAAAAGTCTTATTTATCCTGCAACATGTCACATAAACTGTTGAAATGTGTCTGCACGGGAATGCAAAGCAAACGTGAGCTTGCATATTTGTGTGATTTCTAGCCAAACTTCAAGCAAGAAAGACATCTAAACGTCGTGTTAAATCTCTCTGTAAACTTGGACACATGCAGTCCATCTTATGTGGATTTGGACACCATCAAATTACAGCTTATTATAAATTCACTTATTATCCTGTATGTCTTACTGGCAACTCACTCGTAATAATTCCAGTGTACAAATAATGTTTCAAATGACATTTACTGCTTCTCTGCACCGTTTGTGGGTCCAAGCCAAATGGTTCCTATAAAAGATGTGAATCTGTAAAATTGTCTCAAATACATCAGTTATTTCCTCACTCTTCAAACATGAGGAAAATGTGCTTTTTTGGGAACTATTTTAAGTAAGGGATTGATCCACAGGTGATGCTCTTGTGAGGATGTATGCAGGTAAAATAATTCACAGTGTTTGTTCACGGTGATGTCACCAGTGCGACATTATAGGTATGACGTTTATGTGAGAGTTTTCAGAACAGTGGAGCTCTGCGGCACAGAGGAGAAAAGACACACCTTCAACACTTAAATATAAAAAAATATAGAAACAGCATCAGACTTGTCTTTTAACCTCATTGGAGTACTAAGCAGTGCATTGATTTGTCACTATGTGCAAACTGGAGCATTGCCAATAGCAACAGGTTACAAAAAAAAAAAATGCTGAATTATGTAGAGCGCTGATCATTATGTTTTTTTCCAGTTATGAAGAGCAGAATAAACTAACTGCATGGTGCAGTTAAACCTGTTTAGTGAAACATGCTGCAGACAAAAGCTTAAAGCACAGAGCACCTGGTGTATTTGTGCAACGTTTGATGGACAAGGCATGAATTTAAAACCTGTTACTGTCATTATTTTTAATGTAATTTAATATGTTTCTACCCAGCTGATTCTCTTAATGTTGCAACATACACAAAAACACTTTTCTCTCCTTTCATACATAAATCGTACGTAAATCTGTGCCTTTTTTTGTGGTCTCATGGTCTGTGACTCATGCAGGAAAATGTTATGTTACTGTCTGAGAGACAGCCAACTGCCACCTTATTTGGTCTAATAAAGAGAAGCAAGGACAAACAGTACAAAGGCTGATAGAAAGTGGCTGCCTGTGCTGGTTCTGCAGAGGACGAGTGAATGAAAAAGAACGCTGAATGGATCCTGTGTGCATGCAAAAAAAAAAGACAAGTGTTTCATATGTTCTGCTTTTTCGAACATCAAACTTCTTGTTTGACGTACAAGTACATTTACTGGTAGAAATTAAACAGGAATTAACACAAAAATCACAACAACATTCAACATAAGAAAGGAGCCATTACTCCAATCTCTCTTGCCTTTTCAGTTAAGCCACTGATAATATTGGTTGACTATTATCATGGAGAATTAAGCTAAGCTAAGTGTGTATCCTTGCAAAATCCTCCTGCTCATATTTATACATGTTCAAAATTAAATTCTATAAAGAGAATATAACCAAGGCAGCAGCTCTTTCGGTAGACTGAAATGCTTCCTTTTTATCGTAGTTTACATGCAACAAAAGACCGTATAAAATGAGACGTATCACCCATAGGTTTTTGAAAAGAGACTTTTGAAGCCAAGCAATGGCAGTTGCCATATTGGAAATGCCGTCTAAAACTAGCTTTCTGTCAACCTTCAGTTGTCCGAGACAAATTTATATCAAGGGAGACAAATAAAGAAACCTTGACCTTGACCTTGAACCTAAGCCTTGTGCATGGTCGTGCAATAGTGCCTTGCACGATTGAATGCACGCGACCAATGCAATCGTATTTTAACTGCTGCATTATGTTTTCTGTTCATCAGCAGGTTCTTCTGTTGATATAATGAATCTGTTGAACTACACACAGCATTGATATGAAGGCAAAAGTTTTCATTATAGTGTTGTATAGAATACAGCCAGCATCTAGTGGACACTTGAGGAACTGCAGGTTTATGGCAAGCACCTTGATCGAAATTTGACTGCAGTTCCTCAAGTGGCCACTTGAGGCTGGCTGCAAAAGCCATGGAAGTCACATACACACCCATCCAAAAGAGATCATTTTTACAGCAGAATAAACGTGTTTACAGCGTGGTTAAAAAAAACAATCTTGGTCTGAATAGCTCATTTCATCTGTCTTGATAATATTAGGGCTAATAGTTATTTATAATTCATTGTGTGGTTGAGCAGACTGACAGGTGTGCGCGTTGTAGCTACGTCAGGAGGCTCAAGGCCACCTCAGATCCACCTCTATGTCTGTTACTATGCAGACCAAAAGTCACATCTCCAATGTGGCTATGGCCACCGATAGGTTTCCAAAGTCCACATCGGAAACCATTGGGTGACTAACCTGAGACTACATCTATTCTTTAAACAGTATAGGCTTTGCATCCAATATGTTGTATTATTGCCACCTCCTGGTCTCACTTGTGTAAATTGATTTGTAAATTTATTGCACCTCAATGAGAGGATATAGTTAACCGGGAGTCCAAAGGCTTACATTGAGCAAAAATGGGAATGGAAAGAAAAGGATCAGGATCTCTGAAAGTGTTTTCTTATTTCCACAGAATCCAGTCTTACTTTATCTCCAAAACCACCAGCTTGGACCGAGAAGGATGGAGGGAGAAGGCTGTAATCCTGGAGTCGCCATGGACTCGGGGAACCCCTTGCTAAGAGCGGTATTCCTTCGTCGATTGAGACTCACACGGCTGCTCCTGGAGGGAGGAGCTTACATCAATGAGAGCGACAGTCAAGGACAGACGCCTCTCATGGTGGCCTGTAGAACCCAACATACCGACACCCAGAGCGCTAGCCGAGTAAAGCTGGTCCAGTTTCTTCTGGAAAAAGGAGCTGACCCAAACATCCAGGACAAAGAAGGTCGATCTGTGCTCATGCACGCCTGCAGGGAACAGGCCGGCCCGGACGTTGTTTCTTTGCTTCTTGCAAGCGGTGCCGATATTAGCCTCGAGGATCAGTCTGGGACATCTGCGTTGGTCCACGCAGTCATGGCCGGAGACTGGAAGGTTCTGAAACTGTTGCTAGACACGTGCAAGGCCAAGGGGAAGGAGGTGATCATCATAACGACCGACCAATTCCCATGTGGGGAACTTAAAGCCAAGCAGTACCTCAGCATGCCTCCTCATGATCCTGACAATCAAACAGACAAAACGACCTCTGCTCCTCCTACATCTCCCTCGGATGTTCAGCTCTTCACCTCCCCCCAGTGCCCCTCCTCTTCCTTGTGTCCCCCAAAGCCTATCTTCTCCTTTAAAGAATCAAAATCCTATGGTGTAAGCTCCCACCCATGTTCCCCTTCACGGTATCAAAGATGTGGCCAAGCGCCAACAAACGGCCTGCAGCAGCCTCTCCTGAGGTTAAACTCTGAGCCCTGGCTCAAAGTCCCTGCATCTCTGCTCGCCCATCAGCACAATACCGCTTTATCCTCAGAGGAAGGCAAAGACCTCAACCAAGGGGAAGACCTCTCTTTCAGAATTCCCAAACTGTACGAGGAAGGCAGCACCAATTCAGTAACCCATAGCTTCAGTTGGTATGAGGAACAATTTGAAAGGGACAAAGGAGTAAAAGGAGATGGAAAGAATGGATGTGCCAAAAAGAAGATGTCCCTGCCGGGTCTCCTATCATCTCACTCTGCCTCCCACCCGAACCTCCACTCTGGAAACCTTGGAACAGATTCAATCAGATCTTTGTCATCCTTTTCCGGCGGTAGGAACCTTGGCGCTCCACTTAAAGACATGGCCTCGTCGAGCCTTTACAGCATCATCCAGAGGCGTAAGCTTGGGGCAGACATCTACAGCTCCGACCCTCAGCTGGCTTTCGACATCCAAAATGTTCCCGAGGAGAACCAGAAGAGAGCGAAAGACCTTACCGATGCAAAGAGGCTGACCCCTTTACGCTGCTCCAGCACTGTGGGCTCCAGGGAGTCCTTGTCGTCCTTGGGGAAGAAACTGCTCTCCGGGTTTGAGCGCAGAGGGTCCGGAGCTTTCTTGTTGGACCACAGCTCCCAGTCCAAGCCTAGATCTCTACCACCTCTGGTGCTCAACTCCACCAACAACCCTGTTTGTAACGTGTACAACCTCGGCTCCAGTGGTGGAGGGGGTTTCTGTGAGAAAGGCTTGAAAAATTTCCTTCCCTCTGCTCCTCCTGGGCACCCAAAAGAGCTGACCAGGAGGATGCTGATGAGGAGACACTCCATTCAGACTGAGCAGTTTAAAACCACGGCCTAAAGGATGACAGAAAAGTTCATTAACATGTTTTAATGTGGTGTTCAATGTGATGTTGTGTCAGTGAAATCAATGAAGCAACCTAAAGAGGACGAGTACAAGAAAAAAGAAAATGTCTTATTTATGTGACGTACAAACAGCAGGTACTTGAGTGTATTTTGTGTTATGACTGTGCTTGTGACCCTTCTACGTCCAATACTGCCCTCAAGCTGCATTCTGATTTTTGGGCCACTAGGGGGCAGTGGAGCAAGCTAAAAATAAAACGTCCGACATTTTGGTTACGTCCCATTTCAGGGGCTGCATCCTTTGGAGGGCGGCTGGCTGTAAATATATAAAGGGACGAAGCCTGAGTGATACTGCAGTGGACTATGGAAGCCTGATGGTGGCGTATGTGTGACTTCTATGCTGACTCAAACTAAGTTTTGATCAATCAGAGTCACAAAAACAATCAGAAATACTATCAATTAATCTCCAGTGGGATAGAAGCAGGAAAGGAGCTGATGCCCACCTGTCAGTCAGATCAGCTACGCCCCCTTATTGTGCAGCTTTATGAATAACTATGAGGCTAATTATCACCAATATGGATGATTATTACACAAAATTCATCCTTGCACAATTTTTGAACGATACAGAAGTAAGCCTTGGTGAAAAAACATTCTGTAAACATGTTTTTTTGTTGTGTAAAAATGGACATTTTAAGATGGATGTTAATGGAGAATCCTTTTGCTTTTGGAGAAAAGTGTACACTCAAGGAACTGCAGTGTTTAGCACTTCTGCATTGGTGTTATTTCATGATGGTTAAAAGAGTTTGCAAATGCAAATTTAAGGGGACTTACACAATTGGTGGTATGTTTGTTAATTCTTTGGGGAACCGTCAGCGTTCATATATTACCTTTCGGTGACTTGTCTGCTAAAAAAAAAATCGAGCAGCGCAGCGCTCAAAAAAAAAAGAGAGAGAAAGGTACGCACACTGCTTTAAACAGGGCAACGTTTCGATCTACAAGAACGTCCTCAGGCAGCTCTACAGCCACTTTTTGAAGAGTTTAAAAACCCTGTTTTTTTTGCCCCCTAGTGGACAGCAAATGACATGCTTTGTATATTTCCAGCAAACAATCCCGCACAAAGTGGCTTTAAATCGGGAGAAGTTGAGTGTTTAAATTGCTATTTGTTTAACAAGTCACCTGTGTTTGTAAAAAGGCTTCATACAACCACAAATTCACTGTGTAAAGAACAGCAAGAGAAATGTTTAATAAATGAATTTATTATGATAAAAATACAAACAAAAATAATTTGAAAAGTACATCACTTTGCATTAAACATGCATAGTCATTTAGAAGTGTCTGTTTGTTCAACTTTATATACATACATCATACCATGACACTCAAAACACACAAATGTACTTCCACAAACTGCTAAAAAAGTTAAGTAAAATCACAGTTTCTCGCACATTAACATGTTAAAATTGTTGATAAAAAAGCGGATTAAAAGACTGAATTAAAAAACAATCATTTCATATGGAGTCACTCAATCAACAGATTTTAGAAACGGCTGAGATAATGTCTCGTTTATGCATCCTTTAATTTAGAAATCTAACCGTGGATGTAGGTTAAATAAATACATCTAATTGTGTCTATGGCAGGAGATGCTCATGATACAAACAGCGGTAACACAAAAACACAGTATTTGTTTGCAGAGCATTCAAAGTATAAGCAAACAATGTTTCCTGAAGCTAACAGCTCAGACAGACTGCGGACACTTCTCTGTACATCCCTGAAGCTTTTTCATCTGCAGTCTGCTCGCGGTCGTAAAGACAAATCCTTCCCAAGCGGTGGCGACGACGGAGCACGTTTTAGTCCCTTTCTGTCTTTGGACAGGCGTCCCGATGTTCAGGCTCTGCGGTCGAAGTTGCTGACCATGTTCTTGATGTGATTCAGTTTGGCCTTCAGATACTTACACCTGCGCTTCTTCATCTGATAATCTGGAGACTGAACCAAAAAATAAATAAACGTAGTGAGGACAAGTTACACAATGGACAGCTTGTAAATAAAGCACCAGGAGTTATGTTGTGACAGCAGGAGCGGGCTAAATGTGTGATTTGTTCTCACTGTAGATCAACAACAATCCCACATACCTTCTTCCGGTTCTTTATCCTGTTGTACTCGTCCAGAGCATCCTGATAAAGACGGCATCAACAGTTAATCAGAGACGCAGTTTACAGGATTTAAGGGGAGCGTTAGTCCATAAGGTAATATGTTTATGAAATATTCAGAAAATAAAAAGGAGTGAAGAAGTGTTTTCCTCTCACCAGGTACTGCGGGCTTCCCTCCTGCAGATCGTCCAGCTCTCGGTCCACGTCAGACAGGCTCTTGTTGATGGCGTCCAGCTCGGCCTGCAGGTCTTTGTACTCCACATGGTCACGGTCAAACTCGCGCTTGTAGTCGTTGCGCTCCTGCTCGTTCGCTATCGGACGAAACTCACTGAAGAAGAAAAAAACAACAAATGTTTCTTTCAGAGAAAATCGTCTCAAGTTATATTTTTCTGGCATTGTTTGCCTTTATTGGATAGGACAGAGGAGAGAGACAGGAAATGTTTGGAGGAGAGAGAGGTCAGAGTCAGAGGTCGGATTCAAACCCACGGCTGCTACGATGAGTATTACAGTATAACCTCTGTACATGGGGCGGACGTCGTTACCGCTAAGCTATCCGGTCATAGTATTCTCAAAAGACCACATTTTCAAAAATAACAACCTGTACTTTTATGTGACTTTCTACCTGAACATTTCAGAGAAAAATAATGAACATTTGACTCCATAAGGTTTATCTGGAGAGTGGAATTTTGCAAAGAGTATTCGTCTTTCCAACAATTAGGGACTTTTGACAAGTCCTACAAGTGTTTTCACTTTAAATAAGAGCAAACATTCTGACACTGGATGGAGATCATTTGAACAGGGTTTAAATAAAGTGACAAAGCTTCATACATTTTTGGGGAAAAGTGGACATTTGTGTTAATTCTCCTTTATTCTGTCTTATTTTAAAATTCTTCAAAGGCTGAAATCACTCAGATGGAGCAGGGTTCACTTAGTTTGTGTCTTAAACATTCAGGACTCAATCAACATTTAAACTAAACTGCGGTGTGATCATCAAATTAAATCATTTAAATGATCCTCTAATTGATCGGCTATAATTAAAATGCAATTCTCATGTGACAGCACGGATGATAAATATCCAAGAATATGTCAAAAGATGTTCCACAAAAGAATGACTTTTCATTTTTAACCTAAAATACAGTCTGCTGTTATAACTCATACCTGTCGAAGTCATCGTCGTCCAGCTCGTCTCCTGACGAGTTGTAGTCCGTGTCGTAGTCCTGTCCGTCAGCGCGACGCGGCCGACCTGCTCGTCTCTTTTTGGGCCTCCCCGTCGAGCTCGGTACATCAGAGTTAGCGATGTACGGAGCGTTCTGCAGAGGCACCTCTTCTACTGCGGGTCTGTGAGAGGAGGTGTACTGTTAGATTCATTCTGAATAACATGAAAAGAAACGCATCCCGCAACTTTAAAATGTGCAGGTTAATGAATGTCTGTTAATCCAGTGAACTCGTGTGATTGGTTCTGACGTAGGAGGAAGTTAACTCAGCAGTTCTGGTTTACGATCCATCAATTCTACTTTGATGAGTCAGAAGGCGAACAATGACTTCCTGTCTCCATTCATGCACGTCTTGTTGTTCTCTTATCAGGACTGAAGTATTTGACTCAGTTTCTGTGTTGCATGTAGAAACTGTAAACACAAATGGCAGAAAGCCTCCAGGTATCTGTGTAGGATCTCTTCTGACTCTGCACTTTACAGGAAGAAAAGCAAACACAACAACCTGCTCCACATTTTTGAACGAGGAACAGGTTTGAGCACGCAGCAGCAGAGACCGGTCTATAGCCGTGCTACAAATCCATACAGCACACGGGTTCTGTACATCATGTTCTGTGCACAATGATTCTTAAAATACTCCATAAACTACCAGATCTTTAAACTCGAGGACATTTTCTAGTGAAGGGAAGTAACACAAGACGTGCATCAGAGGATTTTAGTTCACAAGAGGAACAATCAATTTTAATGTCATGTTAATGTCAAATTAATCAACAGGTCACTCTGATGCCAGGCCGAGACCGAGACAAGACCAAGACCAGGGCAGGCCGAGACCGAGACAAGACCAAGATATTTTGGGGTCGAGACCGGGTTAGGGTCAAGACCAAGGCAGGGTGAGACCGACACAAGACCAAAACATCTAGGGATCAAGACCGAGACAAGACCAAGACATTTTGAGGTCGAGGCCGAGTCAAGACCAAGACATTTTGGGGTCGAGACCGAGACAAGACCAAGACCAGGGCAGGCCAAGACCGAGACAAGACCAAGACATTTTGGGGTCGAGACCGGGTTAGGGTCAAGACCAAGGCAGGACAAGACCGACACAAGACCAAAACATCTAGGGATCGAGACCAAGTCAAGACCAAGACAGGACGAGACCAGGACAAGACTAAGACATTTTGGGGTCGAGACCGGGTTAGGGTCAAGACCAAGACCAAGGCAGGACAAGACCGACACAATACCAAAACATTTAGGAGATTGAGACCATGTCAAGACCAAGACATTTTTGGGTCCACATCACACATCTCTCTCCGTCTGCTTCGTCCCACAGTTCCTGAACACATCACACATCTCTCTCTCCGTCTGCTTCATCCCACAGTTCATGAACTCATCACACATCTCTCTCTCCGTCTGCTTCGTCCCACAGTTCATGAACACATCACACATCTCTCTCTCTGTCTGCTTCGTCCCACAGTTCATGAACACATCACACATCTCTCTCTCTCTCTGCTTTGTCCCACAGTTCATGAACACATCACACATCTCTCTCTGTCTGCTTTGTCCCACAGTTCATGAACACATCACACATCTCTCTCCGTCTGCTTTGTCCCACAGTACATGAACACATCACGTCTCTCTCTCGTCCCTGCAGAAGTTTATAATCTCATATCGGTCTCGTGTACTCACGGTGGCGTGTAGCTGTACGGCGGTTTGTCGTAGTTCGTGCTCTCATCGTCCAGCCGATCTCTGGAGCTCCTCAGCTTGTCGGGGTAATCGGACATGGGGAGCACTTCAGGGCCAACGGAGACATTGTTCACCTTTAGGGGAATATAAAAAAACATGGACATGAGCAACATGCAACACACAAACATCCCATGATGTTAGATCAGATTATGATGCTAAGGCAACACAGTGACCAACAATCATCTCTTCAATTGAAGAAGAGGAAGGTTTTACTTTGAAGGGCACAAACTTCGACCTCATGAATAGACAAAAACAAAGGTTAAGTATGACGCCATAGCGTTGGTAGGTTTACAGTTCTATCAAGTATATTTACAGTATGTTGTTACAAAATGCAAATATATCAGGTTAGAACATCTTCATTTAGAACGACATGATGTTTACCTGTCATGGATGATAATTAACTAGACTACTTTAGGTATAAGCGTGCTGGCATTTAAACAAAAAAGAAAAATAAATTAAACAATTTTAACCTTTTTGAGTCTGGGAAATTATTTTAGGCAGTTTTTCGCAATTTTTCTGATTGTATTAAACTGAACTTTTCGCATTCTTCAACTGAAATAATTATAATTTTCAGCCCGTCGTCGTTCAGTTTCACAAGTCAAACATGATTCTACAGCGGCATCCAAATCGACCTTTCGACAATCTTCCTTTAAAAAACCAATCAGTTTTTTTCTGCAGTGACCTTAAAGGATGTCTCCCTCGGAAACACATTTTTTCACATCTTTCGGACCAAACCTTTACATGGAAGAATACTGCAACACTTCTTTGGAACAGTCCTACACAGTGCTGAATTTATTTTATTTTATTGGGACGGTGAAGTAAAGCAACGTTTCAATGCAGAGCATCAAACGGATGCTGCTCAGAGAGTATAACACCACTGCCAAATTCCAACTCGCGCTTTGAGTCTACAGTGTATAAAAATATGCAGCATTCAGTGACATAAAACCACGTAACACTTTGGAATTTATTGCTTCTCTGTTGTCATTGTACATATTAGCTTTTCTGTCCTTCAAGCTGTACTTTTATTTTTCTCACGTCTTGCGGACGAGTGTCATGCTAAAGTGAGAATTAGTGTGCTAAAACCCCCAAACAATGCATGTGCTTCATCCAGTGTGAATGTGATGTCCATGTTGTTAAATAAAATCTATCTATATGAAGAAACATGAAACACATACATCACAATATAACACACAAACCAATATACATTAGAGTTTCAAATACAGAAATCTAAATATGAACACAGTTCTGGTTGCATCAGTTCTAATATTTGTTTTCTAAGGAGTCAGATAACAACCTGAAACAAAACACAGCTACATCCAAATCAGGCTTTAGCAAACAACCTACTGTAAGGACTAATCAGCTCTTTCTAAAGGAAGCTTGAAATGGGTGTCTCCCTCCAAACAAACACATTGGATCTCTACCAACTCTGGTATGAAAAACCTGCAAGGACTTGTCCTCTGCTCGTAATTGAGCTACACACAGGTTGAAAACATCATCGTGTGTGCTGCAGGTCGCTGCAGTCGCGCCGCTCAGCACTGTTTCACTGTGGGAAAATAAAACGCACCGAGAGTCGAGTTTCTCTTTTGGTGTTTTGTGTCTAAAAACTACGCAGTGGACTTGAGAGCACCAGCCCGACCTGTTCTTCCTCTTCATCCCTCCGCAGTGAACTCGGCTCTGAGCGAGCGCCGACTGTCATCATGACTTCCAACTATTATCAAAAATGACTCACACACTCATCGCCACCGCTGAAGTGGGGGGTCAAGTGTGAGAGTCGTTACGAAACACTTCTGAAAATAGCTTCAGAAAAAGGATGATTCACGGGGGGAAATGTAAACACAAGAGTTGAAACGTTTGACAGTGAAAAGTCCACTTTGAGTCATAGCTGCTGCGCGACATGTCAGCGTAAGATTGAAACTGTCATCTGTGGTCAGGCCACACCTTGAAACCATTTCTCCACACCTCCCCTCCCCCGCTCATAAACAGGTGACAGCCACCTAACTGGTTCAACCACTTCAGCTGATATTCACACTGCATCTGCACTGCTGCTTTTTTAGAGTTCCTTCACAGACACTTCACCTGAAATGAGCTTTCAAAGTCTGACTGTTTCTCTTTTCTAGCCCTAAGCGGACATGCATTCAAACATTTGATTTACTTTGTTTACTTGAGATCTGGACTTATTTATCTCGGATCCCCACAGTCGCAAAAGTGCTGTATCTAATCTCAGCCGTCATCTCATCTTTGTACTTTCATATTGATTCAGCAACGGCGCTCACACAGCTGCACTCCCCCGATGGCTCCACTGAAACCGTCTCGCCTCTGTTACACCTCTGTTACTAGCTCCAGAGACGGTGCAGAGGGGGGGAATCACTTCGTCCCCCCCTTACGCCTACACAAAATTCAGATTGAAGGCGAAACATCACGGGGGGAGTAAATATCTCGTCTTGAAACGGCAGTCTGAGAAGAATGGGCTTGATTGACCTCATCAGTGTGTTAAATGGCAGCACGGTAGGTCATGATCTGGGCCAATCACAGTGACCAAATTAAAGTTTTGTTTTCTATATTGCCAGAAAATGATCTCATTATTATGGGAAAATAAGCTTTTAATCTTGAGATACTGACATCAGAAGTAAAAATTAAATTGGAAAACTCGCCATCATGGGAAAATGGAGTTAATAAAATGTGTAGATGCATGTCCGCTTAGGGCTTCCGTAGTTATCCATGATTCTGTTTAGAAAGAATTCATTTCAATCACAAGCCATTCAGGGCTGCAGAAATGAATTCCATTTTTAAAATCACTTTTATGTTATCCAACCAAAAGTTCCTAACCCGCTAATGTTCAGTTTAATATATTGTAAAAGTATCGCAAAGAAAAAGCATCAAATCCTCATATTTTCAAGCAATCATTTGGAATTGAATTTTTTGGACATTTCAATCATAAAACGACTAGTAGAGTGATTTCTAATCATCTATAAAATATTTAATGTTGCCGCTCTACAACCATTCAATTCAGTCATGGATGAAAGATGTCAAATGTTTCTGCTTCAATAGTGTGACAACTTTACTTCATTTTCCAACACTAAAAATTAAACACACATATTAAAATAATTGTATGATATAATAAAGAATCCAATTTCACTTCCTCCCTTCAGAATAAAAGTCATTAAAATGATCATCCAAGGATTTGATTTTGCCATTTTGTTTCGATTGTTGTAAACTTAAAAAAAATTAAAAAAAATCTTTGGTCAATTTGAGATTAAGGAAATTGTGACACAATCTGTTGGGATAGCTGCCATCATTTTTACACACTGAGAGGTTGATTAATTGACCAAAGAAATAAGTTCCAGAATCTTTGCTAATGAAAATAAATGAGTTTGTAAAATGTCAAAAATGTTTGAAAAAAGTCAATTCCAGTTTTAAAATCTAAGATAACCTTTACATTTCTGGTTTGTCCCTCAAATGGACTCAACAGTAACAAGCAGTAAAATTAGATTGGAGGAGCTTTAAGGATCAAATTTGACCATTTCTGCTTGAAACATGTTTATATGTTCAGTATACAAAGTGGAAAAAGGGGGCAAATTTGAACACAATTCAATGAATAAAGAAGCGGTTTCAGCTAACGCTCACCCAGGCCTCCACGTCTTGGGGCGGCTCCATCTCGTCAATGACCTTCACTCTCTTCCACAAAATGTTGCTCTTGCCGTAGTTCTGGAGCTTCTTGCGAGTCTTCAGGGCGAAGACGAGCATGATGATCAGAGCGACGGCGACAAGGAAGCCCAACACCACGGCGATGGCCTGGAATGAGAGAAGAAACAGCTAGAAAGGGAGCTTTTCTTTATTTGAAGATATTAACACAAAGCATATACAGTAAGTGTGTGTTCACCTCTTGTGGCTCCACGACGCAGTAGTGGTAAAGATACTGGTTCTGAAACACTCCTGATGGTTGGGGCCGTTGGAACTGGGCGCACAGACCGGCAATCTGGCTCCCATAGGCAGATCCAGACTGAGCCATTGGGTTCACCGCCACCAAGTATACTATGGAGGCTATTAGCATTAGCAGCGCTAAGATGGCGCAGATGATTATCACGGCCAGGTAGAACTTGCGGCTCTCCGATAGACTCGAATGGGACACGATGATGATGAAGATGGCCAAGCCTGCGATGAAGGATAAGGCTGCCATGGCGATGATGAACCCTTTGCCTGCTCGGGGGTCATTGTAGTTCCCGCCGAGTCCACCGTAGCCGTAATTGTTTCCAGCACCGTACCCTCCGCCGCCAAAGGAGCCATATCCGCCGCCGGCGCCGCCGTAGCCTCCTCCTCCATAACCTCCTCCTCCATAACTTCCTCCTCCGTAAGTTCCCCCGCCATACCCAAAACCACCCAGAGCGCCGGCAGAGTCCCAAGCCAGCGTGGAGGCGACGCAAGCGAATATGGCCACGGACATCACGATGACGATGATGGCCATGATTTTGAGGATGCCGGGCGGAGACGTCCAGCGGTAGAAATGCTGGAACTCGTCATCGGGGTAGTAAGAATAGGCCGGCTGGACAGGGGGGTTACTGTAGGGTAAGAAAAGACAGAAGAAACACAATGTAACTTCAAGAATCGTATACATGAATGACAGGTTAACCAAATATTAAAAGATGCAATTTGACTTTAAATGTACTTTAATGAACCCATAGAGTTAGTTTTTATGTACTCCAAATATTAAAGAAGCCTTAGGCATCTGTTTCAGGGTAAACCAAATTTAGTGTCTCTGCTTAGATACTCGATCAGCCACCAGTTTATGACCTGTTTTTGTTATTTTCAGGTATTTTAGCGTCTGTTTCATGGCTTCTGTTTTTAGTAACCATTCTGCCATTTGTTATATTCAGTGTCCATTCTAAGACACACAACAGATCTGTTTTGATTCACCCTTTAGCATCTGTTTGAAGGTGGTCACTGCTTACTATTAGCCTCTTTTCTAAGACATCCTTAAAAGTGCAATACTTTTCTTTAGGTTTCCAGGATATGCGCTGCTAGGCGCGCCCAATTATTGTTTTTAAGGTTGTTTATTCCTCTTCTTAACAGACAATTTTAGCATTCTTTTCTTACCGGGGTGGAGGAGACACAGGCCGGTGCGTTACCTGGCGATAGATTATTTTTTTTGTGTAGATTTTGTGGCTGCTTTGCTTCGGTCTAAAAACAGTGCGACTGCATACTACGTTCCCCGACTGGGCGCAGCTCATATTCATTAGCAGCCGCTCTAGCTCGTTCAATTGTGGGGCGGAGTTTGTATTACGCACCGTCCTTTCCTCCACTCGGCATTAATGAATAATTCATTTAAATAATAAATAATCAATAAACAACTCAAAATTGATAAACAAATGCAAAATATCCAATAAATCACAAAAATCAACGATTTGGCTTCAACAATCCTTTTATAGTCTGTTTTAAGGCGCCCGAATGGAGTCTGTTTCATGATATCCTTTTGCCACCTGTATTTAAAAACATAATTTTGTTGTCTGTTTTTAATGTCCTAAGTGTCTTTTTTTAAGGTAAATTATATCATCTATTTTAAGTCCATTTAAAAGGAAGAATGTGCGACTTTTTGATCCAGTAGATGTTGCCCATGAACACCTCCGTCATACTGACGCCTCCGCTCTCCTCCAGCGACACACCTCCAAACCCCCTTCACTCAAGTTCGCACAGAAGAGTTTAGCACAAGCGACTGGCCTGCATTGTTAGCAGGTTAATGTTAGCGCTCTTTAGCTAGCTCGTAGCTTCACATTGCATTCAAATTGACACAGACTGACCACCATCTAAAATCCCTTACTTGACATAAAAAAAAAAACAGTGAGTATGAGTATGTCCTAAAACAGCTTTTATACACAAGGGGAGGAGCCGGCAGTCCCGTCCATGTAAACATGACGTAAACACGGCTCTGACAACAACACAGCCAGCGGGACTCGAGCTTCTCACTCATTGTCCACAGTTATGACTCAGAGATATCAACACAGGATAAACTTGATTTCTGCTGTATTTATGTGTCAGATGTTGCACAATCTTTCTGTAAAGGTACGGTATAATTCTGTGCCTGTTCTAAGGTAACCTGTAAAATCTGGATTTGGGTACCTGTCAAGGGTCTTTTTTAAGGTACCTTTCTGCTGTTGCTTCAAGGTTCTCGTAAGCTGACATCAATTTGGTGTCTGTTTTAAGGTAAACTTTCACTGACACATTTTCGGTGTTCGTTTAGGGCATTTGTTTGGAATCTGTTTTTAGACACCTTTTTGGCATCTTAATGTCAAACTAAACTTAAAGTCTTTATATGTGATTTTTCAAACTTAAATATAAATCAAGTATATCCTCTGAAAATAACTCTGTGAGTCATGACTGTCTACAATGGGTGTAACACCCGAGTCCCACTGTCTGTGATGTTTTCAGAGTTTTCAGAGTCCTATCTTCACTTTGTTTACATCGCCTGGACGGCCGGCTGACTCCTCCCCTCGTGTATAAAAGTTGTTTAATTGAGGGACTAGAGAAAAGAAGAATAACATACTGTACTCACTGCTTAACTGTGTTTCTAGATCACGCTCATTTCAGGTAAATTTACATGCAGTGTGAAGATACGAGCATAATAAAGATCACTAGCATTAGCATGCTAACACAACAATGCAGCAAGAGTTGTTTTGGTTTCATGCTGGTGCTCAAGGGCGACATCTGCTGGATCAAAAAATCACATATAAAGCCTTTAATCCTCTGTTTTAAGTCCATCTTTAAACGCTGTATTAAGGCAGCTTTGCTTGTCATTGGATACACTTTAGCCTAACTGTTGTGGCTTTTTAGCTTCTTCTTCTTCTTTTGAGATGGTTGAATGTTATAAGAGGCCCTTTCACATCTTTAGTAAGTTCTGTAAGGGACATTTTGTTTACAACAAAAGGTAATTAAGATTAACTGGCTCTCCTCTTTCATCTGGTTAATTAGCATCTTTTAAGAAAGGTGTGATTTCCTCTAATCAAATGCTTTTGCTATTTGATGTATGATTCTATTGTGTGTAGGTGTGAGTGTGGCTGCTATCTGCAGTGTTCATTGTTTTAAATGTTCTTTGATGTATTGAGACTGCAGGACTGTTTGTCTCTAATCTGATCATGTATAAAAGGTTTCCTGAATCATATCACATCGTGTTCGTATTTCTTTTGAGAACAAGCAATTGTCATATTTTTTGGAAGAGATTTCTCCCACAGTTCCCCTTCAGTTCGTCTTTTTACTCGCCCTTTTGCGTCTGTTTCAGGGAACCCTTAAGCGGCTGTTTTAACCTACCCTGCAGCGTCTTTTTTTGTTATGTTACCTCTTCTGCCTTTCTTACTGACAGCCCGTCTCACATGTGGTCAAAGTTGAGAAACGGTCACAGGTTTGTTAGTTTTAGGGGGGGGGGGGGGGGGGGGGGGGGATGCTCCGTGGGTTGAAACTGTTTTGACAAAGTGGCTCAAACCGGAGAATAAGCTGTCGTTAAAAAATGTTTAAAGTGTGCTCCAGACAATTTCAGGTTAGGGATTTCAAACCACAAACATTTATCTAAATATCCTCCCAAATGTAGTCGTTCTAATTCACTGGTATTCAATTCAAGTACACAACATGTTAAACAATTTAAAAACTAGTGTGGCCTCCTTTTGCCGCCCTATGAAAGTCGGTCATTAGCTTGAGTTGTGTGGATATCTAAACAACCTAACAGGGAGGTTTACTGTCAATTCATCAAAGAGATACTCACTATCCATCTGACTCATAAGGAGGCGGACTCCCGTTTGGCCTGGAGGACATTTCTGCTGGATCCACTGGGGCGCTTGTCTGTGAAAGAAAGACTCCTAGTGTTAGGACATACCTCAACCTAACCTCAAAACTTTACATTCATTACAATAGAGCTGCAACATAAGACTGTTTTCTTTCATCAGACAAAAACAATTCATTCAGAAACTTTAAGATGTTATCTTAACAATGACATGAAACAGAAAACAGGATCTGGGAATTAAAACTTTTGAGAATTTGTGCCTTAAAAAATATATATATATATTAAATAAGTAGAGTTCTGTTTCTCTTAGGTGTAATCAACAAATTAATAAAACACTTTTTTATTCTGAAATCAAACAACAACTCTCCTGAAATGTTAGCCATTAACACAACGACACACAGACTGGACAGGTGTAACCGAAAAATTTCTTCACTTCATTTTCGCCTGATCATGAAATATAAAATTACAAAAAACAAAATTATGTAACAGCCAACAAATTCAGCAACTTTGAGCACTTTAATTCGTAATTATTTCGCACTTTTTCCCCATTGTCTCTGCAGCACAGCAACAAAGAAAACGTCAAATAAATAAACAATGCGCATCCAATAACACACCTGTGCCCGTTGTATCTACAGGTGAGGAGTTATCAGAGATTTAAAACCACATATTAAACCAAACCAGAGTGAAGTCTTAACACTCACCTGTCTCTTTGTTACACTCCTCTCCTTCTCCTTCTCCGCTGCAGCTGAAATGTTTCAACTGAAACTGCTGCTGCTGGTAAAAACAATCCGCAACCACACCTAGACGGGCTCCTGCTCTCGGTCGGTGTAGCTCCGCCCCCTTCTCCGTACAGGTGTCAGGCGGTGTCACGTTACGAAAGCCTGTCAACACCGGAAGTCCTCATTCTCTTTGTGGAAACAGGTCGAAATGCTTCAGAAAATGTTGGAAGGTAGACACAAAACACTCTGGTTTGGCAGATAAGTTTGTAGAATGATACCACACCTTAATTTAATTTTAATTTTAATACATTTTTAATTTAGGTAGAGTAATGCTTACTGGATGCACAAAGCACAAAGTCTGATTTTCCTTTTGAACAAATCTGATTGGTTGATAAATAAATGACATTTTGGTCGCGGTTTTTCCTGAAGGAGTCGGTGGCAAAGTGTTTTTTCTTTTTCCTTTTTTCTCAGAAATAGAAACTGTCTGCTTCTGAATAAATACAAGTCAAGACAATTTAATGCAGAAGTAAAACTGTATTGAGAAGACAAAAAAAAACACCAAAAGATCACTTAAATTATGAAAGAAAACGGACATTTACAGCAGAATATTTACATTTACACTTGATAAAGTTACAGGAAAATTGAACTTTAAATGTAATTTTCAATTCAATCTCGAGGTCCAACGTGTTTGGAAAAAAAAGGGAGATATTTGGGCACTTAGGAAATGTAAGTGTCTGTAAAGTAGAAAATCTTTAATCTATGAAATTGTCGGACAAAAAGTTACAGCACACACACATAACATACATTTAAATTCTACTACAAAGACATGCATAAAAAAGAGAATGTGCAATTAAAACAGTCGAGACAGTTATCACAGCAGTTGAAGAAAAGAGCTAGATTTTTTAGGTACGTAGTGTTTTTTGTTTTGAAATTCATGCAGACAAGCCTGACAGAAAGTGAAGTTTCTTTTGGAGTTTAAGCGGAGGTAAACATTTTCAGAAGTTATCCCCGAAGCGTCTCCTCTGAATTAAAATCTCCCAGTGATTTCTGTCAAACATTCACATCGGATACCAGTGTCATTAGTGAAATAAAGCAGGAGAGTCACAGTATCACACATATACAGCATATTCTTTGAGTTCTTTGCATATTTATAGACCGTTTAAAACAAAAGCAAAAGTGACACATTCTGGGAAATGCACCTGTTCGTTAAGATGAAAAAATCAGTACCACTCTGAAAGCTACAGACGGGAGTTAGTAAGCCTTGGTGGAGCGTCAACCTCTCCGTGCTGAAAAATGAGTACAATATAGAAGTGCAACACAAAATGCAGTTCCTCGAGTGTCCACTAGAGGCTGCCTCTGAAAGTGAAGGAATCCCAGTTAGGTCCCATATTAAAATGCCCTCTTTTACAGCAGAAATAAACATATTAACAGCCTGCTGGAAAAAAACAGTTTTTGGTCTCTGCAGCTTATTTTTAATGTTTGTGCACACTGTAAGCGAGGTGATTTGTTTTGTAAGTGTGAAAACAGCTGATGGTTGTGGATTGCTCATATCAGCGCGACTAACTTAAAAAGTTGAAATACAAAAAATCGAAATACAAATCAAACATGAGCCAAACATGTATGTGCATTTCTAGACTTTGTTTGACCTGAAGGGGTGAAGGTGAAGACCGCAGAGTTCTTTGTTTGGATCAGCATCAAGGTGCAAAAAAAACAAACTGAAAGTAACACAAGTTTGAAACACAGCAGAAAAAAATGGAGTCTGCATTTTGCATGTTGTGATTGCAAAAGGCAGTAATGAAACTCCACTGTCATTACACCTTAGTACTTTCATACTGATTCTGACACGGTGTGATATTTGTGTCTCAGTCTGTGTTAGGACGTGTAAAGAAACAGCAGGAGCTCCACACACACACACTCAGACATGCACACAAACACAGCGCTGTTATCCCTCGCTGGCTCTACTGACGGCATCTCGCCCCTGTTACTACCTCCGATGGTGGTACAGAGGTGGGATTACTTTGTCACCCCCCCCCATTATGCCATCTGTGACAATAATATTAAAAGGCGAGTCGTCACAGAGGGCGTAAATCTCACACCTTGAACCGGCAGTCTGGATAGGCTGATAGTGTTCAAATTGCAAATGTGCTGAAATATTAGTGTGTAATAATGAAAAGTTTAAGTGATTTAAAAAACACTGCAGAAGTGCGAACAATAATGATGGGTGTAAACTTACAGGTGCTCATAGGCGGACTAGAGTTCTTGAAGTTGGCCATTTTCCCCCCCGTTTAGAAGATGTGCTAAACTAAGCTAACTTGCTAATCAGCTGCTTCATCCCTCAGACATTTGAGTGAGTGGTAGAGATTTTTTTTTCATAACTGCACCAAAAAAACAGAACGAGTGCATTTCCTAAAATGTGAAAGTATAAAAAAATTCCACAATCTAGTGTTTGTTAGGCAGAAGCAGACAAACAAAAAACTGCTGACAGACGTTTGCTCTCAGACAGATTCAAGAGAAAGAGCGGTTTAAAAAAAAAAATCCCAGTCATGTTCTTGTGGTCCTGCCCCGAGTTTCCCTCTCCAGTTAAAATGTCATTTTCACCACCACAAGTCGTCAGCCGTCTACGTGAGTTCTGTTATTTGTGGTCTGTGGTTTTTCCAGCGTTCTGACTCCTACAGAGGTTTTTAAGCTCAGCTGTATCCGTCTTTCCACTCCATGACTTTATCGTACTCTTGGATCTTCTGTTTGATGTGCGACAGTTTGTTCTTAAGGTACTCGCAGCGCTCCTTCTTCTCCAGGAAAGTCGGGTCCTGGTGCAGAAAAAGCAGAAAGAAGAAGAAGATACACCTTATTAATCTCATGAGGGGAAATTCAGGTTCACACTCTGTTATTGAGACATGCCACACACACATAGGCTGATACACAAACACATGCACAAACAGGATTCTATGGACATGCACTGATGACTTATCCCTAAATATAAATCAGTATGGAGGTGTTTTATTTTTTCAACGAGACAACAGACTCACATTCTTCTTCCTCTGGTATTCCTGAAGAATTCTGTGAATGCGATCAACCTCCTGCAAAAAAATAGAAATGACATGGACATGTACATGAGACCCATATGAGGAACATGAAGGTGCAATGATGCTGTAAGTAAAATCCACTTTCTAATGGAGCAGCAAAAGAATCTGAGGGTGGAGGGGAAGTTCAGCAGGAACAAGAAGCACAAACAGAGGAAGTGACAACATGTGGGAAATAACAACAGAAAGACTTTGTGTATTATTCCAGGCATGCAATCGGTCTCTTACATTCATGTTTACACTTCTGAGATAAACTCACACACAGACTGATGGGGGCCATAACTCATGGGTACCAACACCATCAGGACAAAACGGGAGAGTGGTGGAGGTAAAACAAAATTTAGACGGCTTTAAAGATGATTTAAACTAATTTCTTCTTTGACAGTTAATCTCCAACAAACTGTCTGAAGCACGTCTTTATTGACCTGCATCTCTTCCTATGTTTATGATTAATATGTTGTCTTCACATGTGACACAGAGCTGATGATTCAGGTTGTCACTTTTCTTTTGCAACTCCACCTGACCAGCACAGACGGGCACTGCATCGGGTTTTAAGATCAAACCATATCAGTGACCTCTGCAACATCCCGAGGTCACTGAGTCATTGCTTACAAATAGAAGAAGTCTGGGAAAAATATAGTAAAAATGTTACTGATTTGTTATCTGGAAACATAATTCTGCTGCATAAATATGCCACAGGTGTTATAAAATGACAAGATATGAGGCCTGGTGGTTGGTTCCAACGCCCCATGTGTAGAGGCTGTAGTCCTCCGGGTTCCCTACCCTCTCTCTCTCCCATCGATTTCTGACACTAACCACTTTCAATCTCTAAATAATAAAGGCATAAAAAAACCCAAAATAAACCTTAAAATCAGTTTTGTTAGAACATCTATCAGCTCAGTTGTTGTTGTTGTTTTTAAAGAAGAGTAAATGCGTGCTAATACTCACCATCTGGCTGGTGGGGTTCTGCGGCAGACTGCGCATCATGGCGTCCATCTCGTCAAACTTCTTGAGCGTCACCTGCACGTCTGCGTGGATCTCCTTGTACTCTGCGTACTGGTCGTTGAACACGGCTCGGTACTGATCCCGCTCCTCTACAGACCGGATCGACGGGTACTTACTGCGGGATGGAGGGAGAGAATAAAACTTCTTAAACACACAGGTACCAACTGCTTAGATGTGAATATGATCTGGTTTTCTTTGAGTGAACAGAATAGTTCTGATGGTCATTATAGGTCATTAAAGATTTGTTAATTATGATGGATTTTGCTGAAGTAAAAACATTTACAGATACATTGTGATCAACATCATCCAGTTTAGTAAGTTGTTTATCTAAAGCAGCACCTACCTGATGTAGTCCGGCAGTATCACAGGTTTTGGGATGTGTCCCGATGGTATCGCTCCCTGCAGAACTTTTGGTGGGACAGCTTTGGGAGCAGCCTGGATTGGAACCACTGAGGAGCCCTGGACCTGCTCAGGAGCTCTGGGTGCAGGACCTGAAACTGGAATCATCTGCTGGGACACAACAACAAGAAAATCAAATGTGTAGAAATCATTTTACAGATTGAGCAACAAAGTGAAGTGCAATGAAATAAATAAATCTGTATTATGATTGACTGAACAACATGGGAGGATGCTCACCAATGATCGTGCAGCTCTCCTCTCAGAGGGATCCATCTGTGGAAACAAAACATGCACATATTATCCCCTGAACATGAAGCTAATAATGATGCAGGAAAAGGTTTTGAAATTGCAGGAATTGGACTTATTCACACAAGAGGCAGCGAGCTTGGCTTAGCATGAAGACTGAAAACACACCCGGGCCCTGACCAAAAATACAGTTACCATCTGTGTTAAGGTGCTCAGGTCAACATGTTATATCTCATTTGGTCATCCTGTCAAAAAGGCGGTATGGGCGGTGGTTTCTTAGAGTCAATAACAAGTTGTCCATACTTTAAATTTTTTAAGAATTTCAGGCTTTTTGTCTTAATTAAAGAAAAATACATTGGATAGAGAAAATCAGGAGAGAGTGGGGGATGACATGCTGGAAAGGAGACGCAGGACGGACTTGAGCCTGCAGCTGCCCGCTAGTACACAGGGTGCAACCTAACCACTAAACCATCTACGCCCTCGTCTTTACATTTTGGCACAATGTAAAAAAAAAATTGAGGATGTATTAAGTCAAAGTCAAAGTTTATGCTTCAAACTTAAACTATTCAAATTTTTTGAATGCAAAACGTTTGACATATTTAGCTCTAACATACACACAGTCACAGTCAAGGTATTATTTAAATGATGGCAGAGTTCAGCTGCGTTATCAGCCCAACATTTACTGTCGCTGTTTTGTGGAGAGAACCGGAGAGCTGATGTTTGTGTGCCTGGTTACAAACCTACGCATATGCCTAGTTTACATTTATATTAGTGTGATGTATAATTTCAGGTGTGTTATCAAAGATATTAAGAGTTACATTCTGGTGACGTTTAAGAATAACTTTGAGAAGGAAACTTCTGTGGACGAAGCTCTAAAGAGGCTTGTAGGCTTATTTTTTAAACATGTGACACTGCCAGCCTACAGCCTGCTCTTTTATCAGTCTTGACGCCAGGCTAACAAGCTACTACATTTATGTTGACCATGAAGAGAAGTGGTATCTGTCTTCTCGTTCAACTCTCAGCAAGAAAGCAAATAAATACACAAATGTAGAAAGATTCCACACAAAGAAAAAATATCTGAACAGAAGTTTCCTTTTTATAAACCATTTTCTAGACCGTGTTTGCATCGCAGCATATCCTGAGAGCTCACAGGTAGGAAACACAGACTCCGCCCCCTCACTCTTCTACAGCTGTAAGCCTGTGTGCAAATCATGTGGTTTGTTGTTGCACTGAAGTCTGAGTGTGCAGACATGTTTGTAACAGCAGTCAGTTTGTCAGTGATCAAAGGGATACGTAGTGTTGATGATCCTTTAAGCAGAAGCAGAAGAAGAAGAAGAAGACCATAAAACAAAACAAACAGAAAACTGAACCAGATCTCACCTCCTGGCCGTACTTCTCCCGGTATCTGCGATTAGCTTCATGCCTCCACAGCTTCAGACACACGGCGGCTCCGATCAGATACACGACCAGTGTGACAAACAGGAAGATGATGGCTGCGGTCTGGCCGGCCTCTGTTCTGCAGAACGCCCCGTTGATGCCGTTGTTGAAGACCGGGTAGGAGCAGAGCCCTCCACGGGTTGTGTCACGGACGTAAACAATGCCTGGTAAACAAACAAAAACAAAATAACCTCAATAAGATACTTAAAGGCTTATATATATATGTATCTCCTCTGAAAATAACTCTGTGAGTCATGACTGTCTACAATGGGTGTAACACCCGAGTCCCACTGTCTGTGATGTTTTCAGAGTTTTCAGAGTCCTATCTTCACTTTGTTTACATCGCCAGGACGGCCGGCTGACTCCTCCCCTCGTGTATAAAAGTTGTTTAATTGAGGGACTAGAGAAAAGAAGAATAACATACTGTACTCACTGCTTAACTGTGTTTCTAGATCACGCTCATTTCAGGTAAATTTACATGCAGTGTGAAGATACGAGCATAATAAAGATCGCTAGCATTAGCATGCTAACACAACAATGCAGCGTGAGTTGTTTTGGTTTCATGCTGGTGCTCAAGGGCGACATCTGCTGGATCAAAAAAAAAATCACATATAAAGCCTTTAATAAGTGACAAAAGGGGACGTTTTAGTTTGAAAATGTGCATTTTCTCACTCTTCTCTGGTGTTATAAAGCCAAACAAGGAGCTCTTAAAGTAACAATACGTTAAAGGGGTTTGCTATTATCTGTAAACCTTTGCCCTATTTCAAGATATGATGGAGCCTAAATGGCTAAAAAGTACAAAAAAAATGTTTGCAATGCTTCGGGCAGCAGCTGCAGAACTGAAACATGATGTGAAGTCTGCAACATTTTTGCTCACAGCTGCGTTTCCTACCTGCTGCCATGTAGAGCACAGCCAGCGCCAGGTTGATGATGAACTCCGTCAGCGGCCACCAGTTGGAGTCGAGCAGGATGGTGCGGTAGTACATGGTCATCCCGAGCACCAACACGATCACAGTCACCAGCCAGGCCAGCCCCGCCACCACCAACACAAACGGGGTCTTCGGGCCGGAGTAGTACGACCCTCCTGTCCCTGAACCGTAAAGCCCTCCTCCGTACGCCCCTCCGGGAGACGAGTACCCGAACATGTTGAACCACTCGTTGTCTTTGTGGATGTAGGCGCAGACGCAGGCGAACACGGCGGCTCCCAGCAGGAGCTCCACGCAGCCCAGAATCCTCAGCAGCCCCGCCCACGACTTCATGTAGGCGTAGCGCAGATGGTACTCCTCCACCCGCTCACTGTAGGTCAGACCGGTGTGATGAGTGCGTCTGGATACGGACTCCCGTAGCTCCAGAAGCTCTTTGCCTGAGTTGTAGCTGCCGCCTGAGCCTCCATAAGGATCCCGGTACGACCCAGGAACCGAGGGGGAGTGCGGGGGAGAGCAGCGGACGCCGTCGCTGGTACTGTTGTTGTTGTTGCACGAGGAGTCCGACATGGGCCAGGGCTTGTTGCTGCTGCGGTTACTCCCTCTAAAGAAGTTCTTCCAGGAGTCCGGGATGAAGCGGTGCACGGGTTTAATGTCGAGGGCGGGGTCAGGGTCGGCCTCCGCATTGGACTCGCTGCCGCTGAGGTCGAACTCCAGGCCCACGGGAGGCTGGTCGGGCAGAGGCGGGGGAGGCAGGGGGTCAGCGCTGAGCGCGAGGGGAGCCGCTCTCTGCTCGCTCAGAGGCTCTAGGTCGTAGGAGTCTGCTCGGCGTAAGGAGCCCTGAGGGACCTGGTCATAGTGTGGCGCCTGGCGGACACGCTCAGTGCGTCCGTTAAAGCCTCCTCCATAGGACATGAGGATGGTGATGGTCCCTGAGAAAACACAAGCATGCAAAAAACATAAACAAGCATGCATTGATTAAGTAAATAATAGTAAAGTAAATCTTGAAATTATTTATTTGCTTATTTAAGCTTCCATTTTGTCATCGTTAACAGAAATGAGTTTGGCCGCCACAATACCAGAATTTAAACTTTGATATGATTCTAGCAAAAATCAAATGTTGATACCTTTTTTGAAACCACAGCAACCAAAATAGAAGTCCTAGGCACCCAAGATTTGGATATTTCTTGATTTTAATTATGCAAAAATATGCAGGCAAACTCCAGCCCGCTGTCTCAATTGCAAAAATTGAACGTTGGCAATATTTCAGTAATGAAACGTCACCAACTATTTGTGCAAATTAGACCGCGCTTTTTATATTGAAGACATCTTTGGGTAAAAGCATGACTGAATATCTTTCGTTTTTTTTTTTTAAAGCTTCAACACTAAAATAATAGAGATGGTTTTGTTTGTGGTGTCAAAAGGTATCAAAGCATCAACAATTTAACAACCTCAGAAACTACACAGTATGGAAAGAAAGAGGAAATATAAACAGGAATAAGCCGTAGTGAAGAGATAATCCAAAATAGATGGTGCATGCTCCACAACCAAACAGCGAGACCCTGAAAAAAAAAAGCGACCCCCCCCGACAGTACCTGAGCTCCCCACAGAAAAAGCCCTCATGAGTGAAGATGTGATCCTCCATGCAAGCCGAGTCAAGAATGCATTTTTGTGCTGCAACCAAACAAAAAAAGGCAAAACTCCCCCCTCCCCTTCTTCTTCTTCTTCTTCTTGTTTCCTGGCTGACGGTTTATTTTCAAGAAAGTTGTTGCAGACAGCACAAAAATACATTCTTGACACAAATCAGCCCTTTAAAGCCCGTCTCTTCGATCTTTAGAGGTAAAAAATAAAAAAAAGAACGGTGCTTGAATACCTTTCACACGCAGTCACTCAACACGACTTACATTGGCTTGCGGGTCAGAATGCAAACCTGGTATGAACACGCAGTGAGCCCACGAATCACCTGTGAACACAAACAAACGTTTAAAGAGGAGCGGATAGACTCTCGTCGGGCTGCAGAGAACGAGAACAAACTAAATCACAATGTACATAGAGCCAAAAGCGACATGTTCATATTCTAATTTGACAGACCCAGAAGATCACAACCTTAAATATATTCAGTTTATGGTTAGTTAAGCCGGGAAAAGCAGAAAATGCGTACATATAAGTGCAGGAAACAGAGTCACAGTTTCAAGGCGCACTTAAGAGTTTACTGCAAAGGAATCGGTTTGTTGACGTTTAAGTTTCTCACCAGATGATGTGTTTGCTCACTTTCTTCCCTTTGCCAAAACATCTGTGAAGCTATTTTCATTTTTAAATCATATGACGTTTACCTTCATTCTTCTTCCTCTTTTTTTTTTGCAAGAATACTGTTGCATTTGTGTGTGCCTGTATGCCTCCAAAATGTGATTCATGACTCGCATGAATCTGATATCATAAAAATAAAAGAAAATACATTGACAGCTGTTCTTTAGATTTCTAATTTTCTAATTAAAACAGCATTTAAACCTGATATCAGGCCCATGCATCATATACAATAAAAAGCAGGGACTATTTAAAAAAAAGAATGCAACTATTGGTCTAAAACCGTGCACGTTCAATACCCTTCCTTCTGCCCCGTTTGCTTTTTTGTTTCTTATTTTTCCCTGTTTCACAGTGTACCAGAAATAGGAATAGTCACTATGTGTGTCTGTGTGTGTGTGTGTGTGTTAATGTCATCACTTGTGTCATGTATGTATGTGCAGTTTGTGTTTCTGTGTTTTTATTTTATGCTTTCAGATGTCTGATGTTCAGTGTCATTTATTTGATTTCTGTATCTTATTCATGATTGTTGAAATAATTATTTAAATGATTCCTTCTTGTGTTTTTACCCCCCAAGAGCTTACCTGTAATGAAATGTGCTTTATAAGTAAACTTTATATTTTATTATTACATTATTTTATTAAAGGACTATTTTCACATTTAAGTCGCGGTTCTTTCCAGATGTAACGGATCTACTTTCACTGCTGCTGTTGATTATTTTTGTTATTTAAATTGTGAAGTGGAGTCAGATAATTAAATATATATTAATAAACGTTTTTCAGCTTTAATCATAATAACATGAAGCTGTTTGTCTTCAGTGATTATAAAGTTTGCAGTGAAGGAGGCCTAACCTAATAACATTACAACAGACGTAGATCTGGCACACAGCCAGCGGGCTCGGTCAGGAGAAAGAGTCAACTTTAACACTTAAAAGTGACTCCGTGTTAACTCATTAAAGCGTTTAAAGTTCATTTATAACCCTGTAACAATCTGTGTGTTCAGAAAAAGTCGACATGTATTACTGTTTAATGACCATTTTAACCTGAAACCGCGAGGTAAACTTTCCTCCAAGTGCACGTTTACGCCAACTCAACTTGTGTTTACGTCTGACTTTTCGACATTAAAAGTTCACATTTCTGTTAAAAACGACTCATTATCGATGCCTGCGTGCACACATGTTGAAATATTTAAGTTTATAATGGATGTAAACAGAGTTTGCACACCGCTGCCTTACCTTGTTCGCTCCTCTTCTTCTTCTTCGTCTCTCATTTCAGTAACGTTAAACCACGACCACGTGACCTGCCCATCCCAGTGACGTCACCCAGGCAGAAGGGTGAAATGTACCTGTTAGTAAGTAGCACACCTGAGAGATAACCAAACACAGATACTGTGACTCATTTATAATTTTACAGTCTCTTACTCTCGCCTCTCTTGTATGAAGTATTTATTTTGTAATATCAGTGTAGCTTTATGTTTGTTTTATTTTGAGTCAGTGTGATGGCGCTATAGGAAATGTTTTTTTGTGTCTGAATAATCCCATGAGGGATGAGCCGTGTCTTTATGAAAATAAAGAGTCCTACATTTATTCATTAATTAATATTCTGCAGAGCCAATGAGGTCCCACAAAAGTAGAACAACAAAACAAACAAAAAAGAAAATAAACTCACAAATTATGTTCGACAAACATTACTTTAAATTTGAGCTTTAAAGGTGACATATTCTCCTCCTTTGTCAACAAGTCTAAATAAGTCTCAGAGCTCCTCTTAACATGTGTGTGAAGTTTCTTGTTCTAAATCCACTCTGATCCTGTATTTGATCATGTCTATAAACCCCTCTATTTCAGCCCTGATCAGAACAGGCTGTTTCTGTGTCTGTATCTTTAAATATGTAAATGAGCTGTGTCTGACCACGCCCCCTCTCTGGAAGGGCTTTGGGTGTACTCGGTGCTTTCTCGCTCCATGTCCTATTGTTTACGGTGAGAAGGCAGACTCAGAGGGCAGAACAAACACCTAGCTGTGGGAGTGTCACCCACCTGGGGGAGGGGCTACTGCCCTTTGTGATGTCATGAAGGGAAAATCTCCAAACGGCCTGTTTGAGCACACATTTTCTGAAAAGTGGAGCAGGTAAAAGACGGAGAGGTTGGACTTTTCTCATCATTGTGGGGTTTGTAGACGGACTAGGGACAAATGGTAAAGTGTATGTTGCACAATATGTGACCTTTCAAGAGAAAAGTAAAGTTTTTAGGCAGATTTTCTTACAATGCCTCAGTAAAACATGAAAGTCATCCAGCCATTTTAATTGTGTTATCCAGATTACCTATTGTGACCTCCTGCTTGTTAAATTGCAACAGGAATGTATACGACATAGCCCGAGGCCATCAAATCTATGAGCCTGCAGAGTCAGAGCCTGACTGCCGAACACCTTTTCTGTTCTTTAATTCAGGCTGCTGCTCAGGTGGAGGAATCTCCGCCATCTCATCTTCCATGTGAACTTCAAGGTAACAGATACCCGCATTTAAAGTGACAGAAAAGCAACAAATATTCAAAAATAAGACAGCTCCATAAATGAGTTTTATTTGTAATTCAAAGCCGTAAAAAAATGAAGAATTGAGAGTTTTCATCACCAATGAAACACATTTGTTTTGATTCTTTAAGAAGCTTTTGCAGACTGAATCAAACAAGTGTAGTTGGCTGGATTACAATTTACCTTCGCCGCCGACTTGGGAGACTACAGCTTTCCATACATGGGGCGCGCACACCAACCACTGCGCCCCACAAGGAGACGTTTTATCAGTCACCATCTCTGCTGCATCTCTTCTCCTCCTCTGCCTGCACGCTGCGGTCACTCTCCACACAGCCGCTGCATGAAGCAGATGCTGCCAGATGCTGGAGTCTGACTGAAGGTGAAAATATTTTTAAATAAGCTTCATTTTGCTTTTCAAATCTGAGCTCTCCCGGGCTGTAGATCTGTGTGAAGGGAGCGTCATCAACACCTGTGGACACCTGGTAGGTTCATTATAAGACTTTGAAACAATACTTTACTAAAGTCTGATGAGTGCAGTGTAACGAGGAGGACATATCCAGATCATCTACTTAAGTACAGTACTGATACCACACAGGGAAAGACAACCAGGAAATGTACGGAAAGTAGAAAACTAGAAAAATAGGAACGACAGATTATTAGTCCTCATGCATGAACGTTAAAGTGAAGCTTCACTGCTGATGTTCAGCTCAATGTTTACATTTTCATAAAGGACTGAAATAATTCATTTTACAGTTTATTTTCTGGCAGCGTTGTGGGAGTTTGTTTTTATCCAGAGATGATTGGTGGATCTGACCGAGAAACCTTTGGTTGTTTTCCCATCTTCCTTTGTTTCTTCTTCTTCTTCTTCTTTTTTTGTGGTTGTTTCAACCTTATGGTCTATGCTTAGTCTCAGACAATTTTCTGTTAATGTTCATATGCACTGGTATGTATGAGTAAAACCCTGTAATCAATATTTAACTCAACTTCAGTTTAAGGGTTTCAGTGTAATGCCAGTCTTGGTAGTAAGTTCACAGAATTCATTCAACATATTTACGTTTTGAAATTCTGCAAACATTTTTAAACAAACCAAGAGACAAAAAATTCTCAAATAACATCACAAAATACTTTTTTTTTTTACAAAGCAGCACTTGAAATGTTTGTTTATAATATTATTATAATAGGTAGCCTACTTAACAAGTAGTTTAAATCTCTTTATTTGCTGAGGAATAAAACACTTCAAATGTCAGATTTATCCTTAATTCAAAACAAAGAGAACAACAAGCAGAAACTTCGACAAGCCAAATAACAAAAGGAAGAAAGAAAAAGAGAGAAACGGATTAAAAACTTCAGGCTACAAATGGACTTGAGCTCTCCAAATAATTATTCCACGGTTGGAGAGTCCATTGACTTTATAACTAATCTGGAGCTCTCCGACTCAAACTGGGATTTATGGGCTTAAAGCCAGTAAAGTCTGCACTTCTTAGACTGCTGCAAAAGAACATTAATCTTTTTTTTTTTAAGCAGTTGTTGAGATACGAGTAGTGTGTATCTACGTTTGGCAAAACAGATGTCGGCCAAGTACTTATCAGCAGAAGTTTTGTAACTTTGTACCAGCGTTTAGCCAGCTCCCATGGGATTACGATCTGTGATAATGGTATCTGTGGGCAGACAGATGATCCACAGAGCACCATCCCTATTGTGACACCAACAATTAGTGGTTTTATTTAAGTAGGAAAAAGAAACCGACATCCATTATTAAAGAGACATTCTCTTTTTTTTTTCTTTTTTTTTTAAGTATTTCTCGTGATCAGGTGCGATACAAGATAATTGTTGGATGTCTGAGTAGTTGTCAAACACAATAGTGTGTGTGCACATCTTCTGTGACTGTGCCACTGCAGATAGAAGTGTTCAGGGTGGGGTCTTCTTGTCTATTTTTTACCACCTTCCTCTTCACCGATAGTGGACCGTTAAAACTATTCTGAGCTTTACAATGTGCCGGGGTGGATGGGATGCCAAACCATCAGTCCAACGTTCTGGTGCAGACCTCAACGACTATCCAATAAATAGAGTTGAAATGTAGTAAAGACATTCATCATCCCAAGAAGATACATCCAGCTGACTGTGAGAACTGAATTATCATCAGGTCAAATGTTTCAGCTTCACAGTGAGATATCTATACAAGGTGGAAAATTGTCATTTTTCATTTGTGGTTTCTGGGGGATGAATCCAACTGATATCCAACTGAAATAAAGTAAGTTAGTAAGTAAAGTGTATTTGTGGAGCACCTTTCAAGAACAGATGTCCCAAAGTGCTTCACAATAAAGAATTGAACTACGGTGGCTGGGAAGTGCAAAGCAAAATGGATCAAGAAGTCGCACATTCTTCCTTTAACACTGAGAAGGGGTTCAAATATTTTGTCATCAAATTTGAATTTCAGGCTGAAAATGTGTCTAAACCTACTTTTCTTTTAACCCTTACAAACCTCAAAACTGCTAATAAATCAGTAGAAGATCTAAATGAAGAAAAGGACCAATAATAGTTTAGGTATCAATACAACGCTTTCCTTTTTGATGACGCATAAATAAAACAATTAAGTTCTTAAAAACCTGATGAAGCTGAATATTTACACCACCTTCTTGTGGTTTCTTTAGAGTTCAGGTTTTGGGTCTATACGAACCTGTAGTGGAAAAAAACGCTCAAAAACACCTTTTAAAGTTTGAAGCTGACAATGAGGAGATGTGACATGACTGGATTTGATCCGTGATTCTGATGAATATGTTCTTCACAGATTACTCTTCAAGATCCACACGAACCACAGAGTGATCCGTTTGATCTGAACGCGAGTCGACAGTAAATATTTGACACTTAAGTGTGAAGCACTTTGAGACAAATTTACATTTTGAAAAACAGTTTTACAATTTTATAAAACAAAATTATCAAACCAAAACACTAGACACATTTTCAAGTGGCAGAACACTTTTACTAGTCCCCAAGAAACTTTACAAATGCCAGAATCATGATGGAAAGGGAATGTACCAAATTCAGGAAGTGACCTGGAAGTGATTGAGTGATGGGTAATTGTTTTTTTTGGCAGAAAGATTTTGAATTCTGTGTTGTCTCATCGACTTTTTTTTGCTTTTGGGCCGGCAGGAAAAGTTCAGGAGAAATATTTTGCCGTTTGCGTATCACCCAGAAAATTACAAGAAGTTCTCAGGAGTTTTGTGCATGTGTGAAAAAACCAAAACAATTAATTGTGAAGGTCTGTTTTCAGTTATAAAAAAAAACTTGGTTTGTCTTAAATGTCTCCCAGGTGTTTCCACCAAAGTCTTTTAGGGATGGAGCGGCCAAACTACACCGCACAGCTTTTACTGCAGCTGAACCAGCAGCGATCTAAAGGATACCTGTGCGACGTGGTCATCGTGGTGGAGAACGCTCTCTTCAGGGCTCACAAGAACGTCCTGGCGGCCTGCAGCAGCTACTTCAAATACTTAGTGCTGCACGAGAACCTCATTACCCTGAACACAGAGATGGTGAACCCCTCAGTGTTCCACCAGGTGAGTAACCCAACAAAACATTTTAATCTTGGGATTTCTATTTAGCTAAGGATATGCATTGACTTCTGTGGGATTTATGTTTTCCACTTCTGCAGGTACTGGACTTCATGTACACAGGTCAGCTGCCTTCCTCTAATGGTTTTGGTAACCAAGGTGTGTCTGACCTCCTCAGAGCTGCTTCCTACCTGCAGCTGTCAGAGTTAGCAGCTCTCTGTCGCTTGAAACTTAAAACCCACCCGTCGAGCAATTGGCACCCGTCAACCACCTCTTCCCTCAGCACCAAGCAACATCCTCAAGTCAGCAGGAGCCACAACTCTGGGTCTTTGGAGGGCAGAAAGAGTCCTAAAAACGGGCTGCCAAGGACAGATCTGTCTGAGGAGGAGGTTTTTACTTCCACTGCAGCTTGCAGGGTTGAAACAGGACTAAAGGTGACCGTAAAGGATCGGGCTGGTAGCACATCCAGCAGCCTGCAGCAAAGCTCCCCACACTCCAGCACTTCTTCTTCTTCTGATGATTTACCTCTGAACTCCACCTCGGCTTCCCGTAACCCAACATTAGAGCAGTGGTACTCAGCGATAGATTCGCAAACGGCGCCACAAAAGAGACCCCGATACAGCGGGGACGATTGTTTGGGAGGAAGCGTGGGAACAAAAGGACAGGAAGTGGAACGTGGAGAGCAGATTGGAGCAGATTCTTCGGAGCAGGAGGACCTGGAGAAAGAGCTGCAGAAAAGTGGAAGTGAAGACGAGGAGCTGAAGGGAAACAAACACGCCAGCTATGTTTACCACGAGCAGCCGCAGAGGTTTCAATCTTCTGCACACGACAGCCCTTATTTGTGCATCCCTTGTGGGAAAGGCTTTTCAAGCTCGGAGCAGCTGATTGCTCATGTGGACTCGCACAAAACCGAGGACGCAGAGGAGAGAAGATTCCTTGACGCCGAAGAGAATCCTCCATCAAGACCTGCTAAAGAAGAGCCAAAACCTGACGTGACAGCGCCTCGCTTCGACTGCTCAGTCTGCGGTAAGATCTACATGGACGCCTCGTTGCTGAATCAGCACGAGAGGAGCCACAGGTCGAGCCGGCCGTTCTCCTGCGACATCTGCGGGAAGCTGTTCACCCAGCGGGGAACCATGACGCGGCACATGCGCAGCCACCTCGGCCTCAAACCCTTCGCCTGCGACGAGTGCGGCATGCGCTTCACGCGGCAGTACCGCAAGATGGAGCACATGAGGATCCACTCGAGGGAGAAGCCGTACCAGTGTCAGCTGTGCGGGGTGAAGTTCACACACCAACGCAGCATCATCGGCCACCTGAAGATGCACCTGACGGCAAATCGCAAAACTGAACATTTTTAGTTATAAGATCTTCCAGCGAGTTTGATTGCAAAATAATTTAAGTAGAAATGTATTTAAGTTGTGAATAAACTGATAAACTGAAAAAGTTCATTATCTGCAGGATTTTACTAACAGCAGCTCACAGATTAATGGGCTGTAGTTTAATCAAATAACTGCGTGGTAAAACGCTCTTTAGCCTCTTTAAATTGAGGAGTTTCTTCAGTTCGGAGCTTCTTTTAGTGTTTAGTTTGTGTTGTGAATTCGGCCTCTGGGGCCCCGCTCCTCTGCAGCTCAAAGAAAACAAAAAGGAGACATGTGGGGGGTTTGGCCAGTCCCTTTGTGGACGCGTTTCGTTCCCACCGCCGCCTTCTCCTTTGTGTTTCTGGCATAAATTCTCCCTCCTTGATGGGTGTCTTTCTTAGTGGAGAAAACTTTAAGGAAAGAGATTTTTTTTAGCATCTGTTGAAAATGTTTAACATTTTTAGCCTCGGACATTTCTTCTTTTCTTTGCTTGCCTCTGTCCTATTTCCTCCTGATTTATCTCAACCAGCAATGATAAGACTTCAGCCATCAAATATGTAATAACAGAATGTGTGAAGTGTTTTTAGGGCTCGCTATGAAATGTCACAGAGGTCAGAGGTAAAGAGGCTGGGGTCACGTCAAACTCTGCCCTCTTTGTTGGTCTCACTTCACACCGACATGGACGAGTTTACAAACTGAGACGACAGAAAAAAAAAAGTCTGTAAAGCTTTTCACATTTCATTTAAAAATGTGGAGTGGATCTGTCATTAAGTTAATTTAAAGATACAAAAAATTCTCAAGGATCAGCTGCAGGATAATATTTTTGTTCAATTCGATAAAAGTCAATTTTTTTTATTTTTAATTATGCATATTTTTTCTGCTTTTCTGCTAAACAAAGAAAAAAAACACACAAATAACTTCAAGTACTCCAGTTTCCTGATGAAATGTACACACGTTTAATCTGCAAATAAGACGTTTTCACACAGAATAACAGACGTGATGTTAATCTGAACCGGCAATGATGTCTCCACACAAACGGAGCAAAATACAGAAAACTCTCGTACACACACACACACACACACACACACACACACACACACACACACACACACACACACACACACACACACACACACACACACACACACACACACACACACACACACACACACACACACACACACACACACACACACACACACACACACACACACACACACACACACACACACACACTTTGATCACATATAGACCAACACTTGTGGTTCACAGGTTACAATGGACTAACTTATTTAAAATGACAGCAACAAAATAAAATCCACTACATTAAAAATGGCTTTCATCAAGAATTGATCAAGTCTGTTCAGAAGCCATTTAAAAAGGAGTTTCACGTCTGGAAATACTTCACGTTCAAACCTCGGTGATTTAAAGACAGCAGCTGCGACATGAAACACTTCTCACACACACACGCGTGTTTTTTGATGGAAGGATTTACAGCAACAACACACAAATACAGCATTAATATACAGGAATATATTGCATAAGGTTAGGGTTTTTTTAATTATCAAGTATTACTACAGCTGTGGTTCTACCGAGGGTAGGAGAAATGGCTTTTAGGCTTAACCATCGTCATCATCATCACAGTCCTCCGACAAACCCAAACCCAGGAGTCTCGGTACATCTCAAACACTCAAAGAGGAATGTTTCTAAACGGGTTACAAAGACTGTAAAGGGTATGCAAACATGGAGAACACCTGTAACATGAGACAGGACTGAAATATGTGTCATGCAGGGATGTAGAGCTTCTGGTCCTTCCAAAACAAAATATACGTTTTTTGTTTTTTTTTTCCACTAGAGGAACTTATTGACATGCAGCCATTATCACAGGCAGCTTTTCATTCTTCTTCACCGAGGAATTTAATGTTTGCACTGCTCAGAGGATGCAAAAATACTGCTGCATCTCCTGGTAAACAGTTGAGGATCAAGGTGCATCATGGGTAATGTAGGCGTGAGATTTTCTGCTGCGTTTTTCCTTTTATTAAAGAAATATCTAAGGCCTTACACTGAGAAGTTTTAATATTTATCTCAATAACTGTTAATGATAATAGTTATTTTTTAATGCAACTGTTTTGTTTTTCTGTCATTTTCACTCATCAAATAAAGAGTTAAAGAGCCCATATTCTGCCCTTTTTGGGGTTCATATATTTAATCTATGTATCTACTTTTGTACGTTCACAATAGCTAAAGTCCGAAAAAAGTGTCTGTTTTCATGTACTGCTCCTCCTTGCTCCCTCTCCGCTCTGAGTCCGTCAGCTACACTCTGTTGAGCCCCCACTGTTAGACCCCACGTGGGCCAAGTCTGCTCTGATTGGTCTGCCGATCCGCTCTGTCCTTATTGTTCAGTTGCTCAGCACGCGTCTCGGAAATTTCAACATGAGCTGCCAAAACGAGCCAATGGGCTTAAATCAGCGATTTTTATCGAGGGGGGCTAGAACCGAGCGTTACATGCAGCTAATGCTACAGCTAACAGGAGGACGTAGGAGAAGAGCGTTTCCGCGGACTTTGAATTTTTGCACATAGATGTGCCTAAACATGCACAGGACACTTGGAAAACACACTAAAGAGCATATGAAACCAGAAAAAGCAGAATATGGGACCTTAAAGTCTGTTTTATGCACGGACACGTACAGAAGAGTCAAGGCCACGCTTGACACATATATAATAAAAAAATAAATACTTTTTTTTTCAATTTTGCAGATAGGGTTTCAGTTTTCGAGCCAGGTAAATGAATAAACAATTAATTAGAAAGGAAGATTTTTTTCTCATATTCTGAATTATTTATTCTCACTATGCAAAGAGAAAAATGTTCTCCTCTCGTTTTCATAATGCTTTGTACCAGGGGCGTGTGAAGAGGGAAGATCAGGGGTGGCCTGGGCCCCTGATATCTGATTGGCCACCCCAGGGAATACTTCAAATTCCTAAATTATGATTGGCTTTTTGCCTTGTAACAGATGGGACCTACGTTGAAATCGAGGCATGTATCTCTTCGTTCTGTTTACAAATGTATTATGTGGGTTTCCATGCCAATCCACCACTTCTCATTGAGGCATTCCCAAAATCTTAAAGGAAGAATGTGCAATATTTTACATATAAATTTAGCAGAAATCAAGTATATCCTGTGTAAATGTGTCTCTGAGTCATGACTGTATGAGGGAGAAGCTCGAGTCCCGCTGGCTGTGTTGTTGTCAGAGCCGTGTTTACATGGACGGGACGGCCTTGTGTATAAAAACTGTTTAAGTGATTAATACCTCACTGCTTATTTGAATGTCATGTAAGTGTTTTTAGATCACGGTCATTCTGTGTAAATTTCCACGCTACGAGCAAAGTAACCAGCGCTAACATTAGCATGCTAACACAACAATGCAGCTCGAGAGAAGGACAATTTTGTCCACTGCTTTCGCTTAGTGCTTAATTATGGTGCGTTCCAATTTGAGAACACCAAACGCGAGGGGAGAGGGGTTGGAGGTGTGTCGCTGGAGGAGAGCGGAGGATTCAGTTTGTTTTGGTTTCATGCTGGAGCTCAAGGGCGACATCTACTGGATCAAAGAGACGCACATTCTTCCTTTAACACTGAGAAGGGGTTCAAATGTTTTGTCATCAAATTTGATTTCAGGCTGAACATTTGTGTAAGCCTACATTTTTTAACCCTTACTGCTAATAAATCAGTAGAAGATCTAAATGAAGAAAAGGACCAATAATAGTTTAGGTATCAATACAACGCTTTCCTTTTTGATGACGCATAAATAAAACAATTAAGTTCTTAAAAACCTGATGAAGCTGAATATTTACACCACCTTCTTGTGGTTTCTTTAGAGTTCAGGTTTTGGGTCTATACGAACCTGTAGTGGAAAAATGCGCTCAAAAACACCTTTTAAAGTTTGAAGCTGACAATGAGGAGATGTGACATGACTGGATTTGATCCGTGATTCTGATAAATATGTTCGTCACAGATTACTCTTCAAGATCCACACGAACCACAGAGTGATCCGCTGTGATCTGAACGCGAGTCGACAGTAAATATTTGACACTTAATTCTACAGAACGCTAACGTCCGATCCTCTAAATACTCCTACATTCCTAAAGACTACTGTTGAGAGTAAATGCTGATTGATTCCTGCATCGATGTTTGATCTGTCGCTGAATCAAGAATAGTTTATTAATCGATTGATTTTTCTACTAAAGATCTAAATGTCATGGTTAATCTCTGTATAAGCTCTTCAGGTATAGATTGTGAAATACTGGGATTTATAAAGTGCATTAAAGTGGATAACAGCATAGTAACACAATGGTGATAACAGCTGCTTGACAAACACTATCAACATGGCTCCCTCTATGGCCATCGTCCTCAGCTCAGTGTTTGCCGGATAACAAAAGAACAGCATCGAGAAGAAAACGCTTACAGGGTGATTCAGATACCTCTCCTGGAAACAAACCCATCTTTACTTTAAACTAACTCAGGTGTTCCTTAGAAAATCACAACTTACAGTATGCTGAATAAAATCAGAGTATTTGGATCAAAGTGCTATGTTGTTGTTGTTGTTGTTGTTGTTGTTGTTGTTGTGGAGTCCAGCAGTTGATTGAAATCATCCAAAGTAACGCGTTGCATTGCTTGTGTCGAGTCGATTGTGTTGGACGTACAGTGGAGGTCCCGTCTGAGACTTTTTTAGTACGGGATTTGGTTCTGGTAATACTGCAGCATGTCGTACGTTTTGCTCCTGTTGAAAACAAGTTTATGAAAGTGTGTTAGTGGGAACATTATGGAGACGTGTTGCTCCTCGCACAACGTTACAGAGGAAGTTATTGTTTTAATAATTCAATTGTTTCCAAATTAGTGATATAGCTGATCTCAGGGAGTGTCATTGTAAATTCTTTGTGTTGTTGTTTTGCACATCAGTATAATGACAATAAAGCTTTGTATTTTTAAATATATTTTTAAGCCCTGGCCCTGATTTAACCATATTCTTTTAAATTTATTTAATCTCTCACCCCTTAACTTAACTGTCCTTTTTTTTTTTTTTTTTTTTTTTTTTATGGCCATGGCTTGTCGTGTTTGCTGACGACACCCCGCTCTGCAGCTGGTATTAAAGTTTACCACAGGAAACGCAATGCCAGTAAAATGTGAGAGGTGGCATGTGGGGGTCTCTTTTTAATATTTTTTCTTTTTTCTTTTTGTGCCTTTAATCTCTTTTTATTTGAGCTTTTATCCTTTATTTTGATTGGACAGTGGATAGAGTAGGAAATCAGGTCAGATTTGAACCTGGGCCGCCAGCTTGGAGGACTTCAGCCTCCATACATTGGGCGTGACCTTACCGCTAGGCCATCTGCGCCCTGATTTTTACAATATTCTGGCATCTTTACAAAAAAGGTCTTTAAAAACTTTTGGAATATCTCCAGGATATCTGCTTTAAAAGGCCGATTCCAAAAGGGTCGTAATCACTCTAATGTGAACTAAAAGTGCTTGTTTTTTTTTTCTCTGACTCGCTCAGAATGTTTTTCAAAGTGTTTGACGTCATAACAGAAAGGATCCCTACACAGATAGACCTTTTTTTTGTCCATCGACAAAATCAGTCGTTTCTGGATTTTCACGTCTTATACTTCCTCAGATGACCCCGGTTTTAAAACAAACTGGAATGACCCTTTAAGGGAGAATCTGCTGCAGAAAGAAAAGGCGGGACTTCTCTTACCTGCTACTGAGGAAGCAGCTTTGGATGACTTTGATGATGAACGCCGCAGCTTCTTTCTCGCTCATTTGAGGATTAAACCGTCCTCTGATAGAAAAAACAAAAACAAAACATTTCTCTGTCAAACATTGTCATCTGTTTTCTGGCCATCAGGGGGCAGCAGAACAGGATTCAAACAACAAACAAAGACAAACACAAACATTGTGAAGTCAGCTTGTTAGCAAAGAGTTTGCTTTTTTATACACAAACAGAAAAATATGATTATTACCTTACAGCTCAAAGTTTATAGGGGTTAAGTGTAACATAAGAATCTAAATGTGATAATAAATATTTAACATAGATAGATGCAAACTGAAAAGGAAGCAGAACTTGGCAAAATTTGGCTGTTTGCTGCAGTCTCTTTATTTTTACTCCGACAGACTTCGACATATAACTGTGTGACTTACTTGAGGAGTTTGATGGTTTGTCCTCTGAAGCACGGCAGTCCAGTGTCCAGCATGAGGGTCACCAGAGAAACCACGGCATCCATGTAGGGTCTTCGTTTTCAGAGAAGAAGAAAACAGCAGCCGTCATGAGAGCAAAAAAAAACACAACAAAAGCATTCTGAGTGTATATAACAGGCTGTTTCCAATTACTTAAATCTTCATCAAAAAATGTTTTCAGCTCATTCAACAATCTTAAATTGTTTTTTTTTGTGTTTTTAAATCGCTGCAGTCCTCTTTCTTTTGTTTTTAGCAGGTTCCTACCGTACAGCCAGATATCCTCTGACACACATCTCCATGAACCACTTGAAAGGCGTGGCCTCCATCTTGCCTCCCATTATCATCACCATCTCGTCAGTCAGCTTGATGTCTGGCTCCCAGCCCAGGTTGCCTCCAGGAGAGCTCTCGAACATGAAGCCAAAGTCTGCAGAAAAAACACAGCAGACAACCACCATTACTCATGAGAATAAATACACTTCTCCGAGGTCATGCAGGCTCGGCAGCCATCTGTCTGTGTGTGTGTGTGTGTGTGTGTGTGTGTGTGTGTGTGTGTGTGTGTGTGTGTGTGTGTGTGTGTGTGTGTGTGTGTGTGTGCAGACCACACCTATGTGGATGAGGTGACCCTTGCTGTCCAGCATGATGTTTCCGTTGTGTCTGTCTTTGATCTGCAGCAGGAACAGCAGGAGGCTGTAGGCGGCCATGCTGCGGATGAAGTTATACCGAGCCTAGAAGGCAGAAGAAGACTCTGAGAAACTTCTGGAAACTTTCTTGTGTTTTTTAAAAAGAGCAACATGTGGGGATGAAAAATGAAGCTTAAACAGAGACAGAAAACTGCAGTTTCCTTAAATGGCCACTTGAGGCAGGCTGCAGAAAACAAGCTGATCTCCAAACACCCACATTTAAATGCCTGCTGCTCTTCTTTTGATATCTGAGAAATAATTGTTACTAGGAACACAAAAGAGTTTTAAAACGTCCTCACCTTCTGGAAGGCGAGGGTGGATTCGTCTCCGTACTGGTTACGGAAGTAATCGTACATCCCAAAGTCGGTCTGCCTGCCGAGCTGATCTCTGGACTTACAGTCTGGGATGCACTCGATCACACCACACTGAAGAAAACAGGATCAGTTAACACATTTATTATTATTCAAATTAAATTATATGTTAAGAGATAAGATAAGATATTGTTATTGTCACTGTACAAGTACAATTCAATATTGTTGGAGCAAGCCTGTAGATGCCTAACATCAGAAATATACAAATATACAAATACTAAAACCAAATATTCAAATAAGAAATACAATTAAATAATACAATATAGTACACAATATACAATTAATTTGCAGGTGACAGGTATAGAATAAATATATTGCACTTAGTTATGCAGGACTCCAGTGGGTATTTTGAGAGTCAGTGGGGGGGTCGCAATCCGGCGAGCGAGACAGTAATAATTTCTTGTTTTCACGATCATGGGAAGCCAAAATCGTAATTGAATTGGAAATGTGATTAATGGCCCAGCCCTAGTTTAGAACCATGTATGCAAATAAATCAATCCATTCATCATGATCGTTTTACCAGCGTAGCTTTTAAAATATATGAATGTAAAGACTACACACTCAGTAAAACAAGTTCTGCTCTTTTTTCAGACATTTATAAAAATCATGTTAGATGCAAAAAAAAGTGAAAAATGAAATTATAATCCAAAAATTCAGTGTTAAAGTTCAATTTAGTGGAGAAAGATTTACGGTTAACATCAACATTTATATTTAATGGATTGAAAAGAGAGATCCAGGCTATAAGAAAAATGTTTTTAATATGACGAGAGGAAGTCTTTATAAGAGAATTCATGATTTGTTTGGATTCATGGGACATGGAGTCTTACCCCTGGTGCAGTAGCCACCACTCTGTAGGGGAAGACGAACAGATCCAGGCCGACCAGCTGGAAAATGTTCTTAAAGAGGCCGATGATCTGCAGAGCGAGCATATCCTGGAGACAGAGAAACAAGAGAGTCACAGTTTCATCTCTGATCCGTCACAGAACAGAATCTGAGCGGATAAAGGACGAGGGAAGCCACCTGTCTGCAGTCGTCTCCCACTTTAAAGATGGCCGCCTGCCAGCAGACCCTGCGCGATCCGTCTGGGTTCTCCTCTCCGTCCTCCAGAGAGTCCGAGGGGGCGCGGAGACCCTCTCTCTCCAGCTCGCTCACCCCGCAGCGCTTCACCTTAAACTTGGCCAGGTAGGGCGCCTTGGCAGCACTGTGACCACACGGAGCAAACTCTCATCAGAACAGGGATGTTTGAAGAGGGCGCAGGATCTCTTCCTGAAGCATGAATTTAAATCTGTTACCTCTGCATGGGCGTTCCAGACTTGTAGTCGATGTCCAGCACGATGGCTTCAGGGTTACTCGGGAGGTAACAGCCTAGAAAAACACACAAACAGACAAACCTCAGGCTGCGCTCAGAAAACTCCGCTGACAGTTTTTCGGTTGTACTGAAACAGATTTTTGCATCTCCACCCTGACATGATGTTTCTCAGATGAACTGCTCGGGTAATCAAAAATATCTGAGACACAAGTTTCCAGTGTGCAGCACAGCAACTACAGCATTACCTGACTGAACTTTGATATCCGACAGAGCTTTCAGACAGGCTCGTTTTCGCTCCTCTCCTTTTGGAACCGGCCTGAAAAAAACCACACACATAAATCACATTACACCACATTTTTTCCCCTTGTTTACTAATATTTTTTTTTTTTTTAGATTTCCAGATTTATGATTAAGCGTTTACTTGATGAGGGCGGACACGTTGGTGATCTTGTTGAAGAAGTCGAACTCCCTCTGGTAGAAATCTTTGGCGGGACCCGACAGAGAGCCTGTGATCTCCTCCACCATCTGCTCCAGCAGCTCCCCGATGTCAGCTGCAGCGAGAGCGAGATAATGAGGTTTAGCGAGGCAGAGATAAATGTTATTACATCAAATTATCTGGTTTAATTAAGCTTGATACGTCCCATTAGGGGGAAACGGCATAATGACACGTTTGCAAGGCATCACATTAACCTTACGCAGCGTGGGCAGAAAAACAGAGATAGAGGAAGTAAAGTGATAGTAGATGAAGCAAGTTCATGAACTTTGTGTATTAAAATGATTAATGAGCACTTGAAATTAATGAAAAATTGGTGCAACAAATTGCTGTCTTATATTTTAATGACTCAAGGTCATGGGGCTCAGTGGTAGAGTCGGTCGTCTCTAATCCGGAAGCTTGGGAGTTCGATCCCCAGCTCCTGCAGCAACATGTTCGATGTGTCCTTAGGCAAGACACTTAACCCCAAGTTGCTCCCGCTGCTTCATCGGCGGCTTGTGAATGTGAATGAATTGGATGGATTGGTCACTTTACACAGCAGCCTCTACCATCAGTGTGTGAATGTGAAGGTGTGACCTGTGGTGTAAAAGTGCTTTGAGTAGTCAGAAGACTAGAAAAGCGATATACAAGCACATTAACTATTTATCGCTAAAACTAAAAAAAAAAAAAAACTGGGAAAACAACAGGCATAATCGTAGAGTGCAGTGATGGGGGGTGGGGGTATATTTTAGCCGGCCAACCACGATGCAATGAAAATATTTACAAAAGTGTGAAAAAGTGGATTATATCTTGCCATTCTCTGCACACACAGTCTCAATTCCCTGCAGTTTACTTCATCACTCATTCATTTTGTACTTGTCAAGTCAAGTCAAGTCAAGTCAACTTCATTTATATAGCACATTTATAACAGCTGAGGCAGACCAAAGTGCTGTACAGTAAATCAGGCAAAATACATTGCATCCAAAACATCATCTTGTATATACCCCCTATTTGTATTTATCTTATCTAATCTATTCTGTTCAATGTGTATTTTGGCCTTACTTGTCTGTGCTGCTGCAACGCCCGAATTTCCCCTCTGTGGATCAATAAAGTACTATCCTATCCTATCCTAATGGTTAATTTGGTTAATGATTTAAAACAGATTCCAAAAATAAGGATGTCAAATAAGCAGCAGTTCCACAAAGACTCCAAAAAACCCGGGCAAGATCTCAACCGAGTTGTTACTCTACCAGTCTTATATTCTAAGTATCATGATTCACTGTGATGTGAAGTCTATCTACTCACGATCTTTGGTGTGTGCCTCCTCGTCCATGAAGATGTTGGTCTTCATGTTCCAGATGAACTGGTGAGCGAGAAGCTGAGACTTCTGGGCCGCCCACAGGATGTACTCTCTCACATAACCCATCTGAAGCGGGACACAGTGATAAGAGTTACTCACTGCTGCTTCTTTAATGATGACGAAACAGTCAGCAACCATCACCTCTCCTGATTGGTAACCGTTCCTCAAGCTACATTAATATTGACTTAAAAGTGGTGGATGTTTACCTTATCATAACGGAGAGCCTGAACAATCTGAGGAATGTAGAACAAGATGGCGTCCTAAAAAGAGGAAAAAAACAAAACAGGGTAAAGTTAGGAGAGCTTGAATTTTCCAAGAGGCAAAAGCAAAGATGCAAACATCTATGAGTGCGTGTGACTTACAGGAGGGAAGGAGCGCAGCACCTTGACCCCGTACTGAGCAGTGAGCGGATGAGGAGGGTACATGCTGCTGAAGTAGGACAGACCGGTGGGCGGGTCTGCCGGAGCCCAGCACAGGATGTGACTCAGCTCAGGAGAGTCGGCATCGATCGTGTGCCAGGTCACCAGGAACTAGGCGGTGAAACATGGAAAGAAGAAAATATTTTTAAAAAAAAAACAGGATTCAAAAACAACAAAACAGATTTATGAAGCTCACTAGCTGATGATGGTGACCTCACCTTGACGGCCTCGGGAACGTCACTGACAGCGCCAGGGTCCAGTCTCACCAGGCGGGTCACTTCAGCAACAATGGCGTCGTTCTTGAACCTGGAAACCAACAGGAGTCCAACATAAACATGAGGGATGCTAAAAATCAACTATTAACAGGTAAGTAACCTACAGTCCAAGCAGGGAACATTTTGTTTTTCCTGCATGTAAACACATTTTTTTCTATTTTTCTATTTTAATGTTTCTTTTCTTTCCTCTGTCATGATGTTTTTAATGTCTTGTGTGAAGCACTTTGAATTGCCTTGTTGTTGAACTTGCCTTGTCTAATCCTCATTTAAAATCCTTCATCCCCTCTGCAGTCAGGTTACTGAAGGATCCTTTGGTTTTTAATACAGTATGTCTATATATTTTCTTATGGACCTTTTTATAGAGCAGAAGATTTTATCCTTTAATCGTCATTATTCTGTCTTTTTAATCATTTATGCACATGTCCTCTGTGTCCTCGTTCAAGACACTTAACCCCAAGTTGCTCCTGCAAGATGTGTATAAATGGGATAAGATCATTCTGATGGTCACTACATAACAACCTCTACCATCAGTGTGTGAATGTGTAGGTGTGACCTGCGGTGTAAAAGTTCTTTGAGGAGTTAGAAGGCTAGAAAGGTGCTCCCACTTTCAGAGGTATTCCAGTGTGTTGTTGTGACGCGTACCTTGTTGGAAGCTGCATAGCCAGGTAGGGAGCGATGCCCCAGGCCAGGTTGACGTTGTCCTTCCACTGCTTCTCGGTCAGACTGATGTATTTGGACCTCCAGTTGGCGATGCTGGTCTCCACTGACTGTTCCGTAGCGATGGCCAGCTCCTGAGTGGACAGCGGGTTGTACCACGTCGTCAAGCGTTCGATCTCACTGGCCTGGGAGAAATACAAAGGAGCGGACAGAAAAGCATGAAGAACGGCTAAGAATTAGGGGAAACCCATAAAAATGACGGTTTATTAATCAGCTCTCACCAATAAAGCCAGCAGCAGAGTCCTACGTTTCATGTAGTATTTGTGCAGCTGCGTCCCTCTGTTACTCTTCTTGGATGTTCCTGGGAGCAAAAGAAAGTAAAAAAAAAAAAAAATCAAACCATCGTGTAAGTTTAAATTCTCAGATTATTTTATATTATTTTATATTCTTGTCTGCATCAGTGTTTTGGCGACTTGTCCCCTCCAACAACAGCCCAGTTAGTTTTTCTACTTTGAGGTCCAACATGAGCCAAGGAGACTATACTTTCCCTCTGTCAACGTTATCTTCGGGCAGACAAACATCTGAGCATGCACTTCAAATCAAAAAGCAGCCATGGTGGAGAATTAGACTGACAACTGCTAGTTTCAACACAAACTATTTTATTGATAATTTTTCCCATTGTTCCAACTTGTTTTTTAAATATAATAATAATTTATCCAACGTAGCGCTTTCAATATCTCAGAAATTCAATATCTAATGCTGTATTTGTATTTGCATCAATTTGGATATGTTGATACATTTATAATACAAACACTCCTTCTTAACTAATAATATAAAAAAATCCTTAAGATAAAAACTCAGACTAAACTCAGAAAACACCGACCTATGCAACTACTTGTATACTTCCATTCAAACCTGAATTCGGTTACTAAGAGCCTTGTGTCTTACTGTAAGCCAAGGCTCCACCAAGGGTTACATTTCAAAATAAAATGCAAATAAATATCACTCTTTGTGACCTAGTGTCTCATGCAATGATCGAATAAAAACAAATACAATAAACAGTTTATGTCTCCAAGAGTCACATTTGCTAATTTGCTAAAAACTTAAGTGTACTGCAACCTTTCCCAACTTCTTCAGAATTTAGATTCTTCAGATCAGTGCCTAGGTTTAAACTGCAAACTTGTTTAAAGTGCAGCCACAGAAGAAGTCACTAAACACTGAATATGTTAAACTTTGAGATCAGACACATAAGTGAGACTCACATGTAGAAACACATCCTGGCATTAACACACAGGTTAGAATATTAAAAATCAACCGCAGGGAGCATTAAGAAAGGTTTACACTGTCACTGTATTACTATTGTTAATGAATGTTGGATGCACACTTTACCTGATTTTTTGGACGTGGTGGACATGCCACTGGACAGCGGGTAGGTGTTGATCCATCCCTGACCGCTCTGCTGGGAGCGAGAGCTGGAGTCGATGCTGCTCCTGAGGTCTGCAGAGTTCATCACTGACAGACTGTTCAACGATGGATCCTGATGATCTGTTTACACACACATCCATTCAGTACAGCCGAGGCACGATGATACATACGAATCATGTTGAATTAAAGTATTACAAATGAGTATATGGACTTGTAAACAGTGAAGAACATTGATAAATGGATCGATGATGAGGGATATTCTTGAGCGAGATGAGCGGGATCAGTTAGTCCTCTGCTGTTCTGATGATCATGCTTCTGAAAGCAAGAAAATCCTGCAGGATTTTTTTATGCAGGAGAAACCTGCCCCTAACCACTGACTCTGGGTCAGATATGAATTTGTCTTGTGTATGCGCACGAGGCTTTAGACAAATTAATCAGATCCAGGATCAGCAGTTTGAGGGCTCGTCTACCTGAAGCGCTTCGATGTGTATGAGAATGACACCATGTTTTTTCTCGGGGTCGTCGGGGATGAAGAGGAGAGGACTTTCTGGGTTGGAAGAAAAAACATTTTTCTTTTCATTTTTTATTTTATTTTTTGGGTTTCTTGTCTTGATGCCATGTTGAGCGAGGAGAGGGGCAGACTGGTGGGCTGATGATGAATAGTCATGCATCTTGACGCGGCGGACAAATTTGCGCTTTTCCTCACAGCTGCTACATATGAAGGATAGAACACAGATTTGAAAAGATTAAAGAGCAGAATACTAGACAGCAGGGGAAAGAAGAGATTTGATTTTCAAACCTGGGCTCTACTTCTTTTTTTTTTTTTTCACACATTTTGGGATCTGAGCTTGGAATTGCTGCTTTAGATTGCTTCAAGCTGCAGCCAGGAAACAGGCTGTAATGGCTGCAATGTAATCCTTTGTGGCAGAGTGCTGAAAGTTCTCTTTCCACTGATAGTCTCAGGTTGTTATTTTAAGTGTCAGACAACAATACCAAATTATTACCTAAAGAAATGTCGCTCCTTTTTACGAGTAAGATACTTTTTTGAAACCAGACACAGCCATTAAACCCCATAGACAAAAACAGTCATTTGACTTTGTAGAACGTGAGAAAACTGGTGTACCTCTGCCTCCATTTAACAATTTGTTGTGCTATTTTGTGATTTTTTAAAATAAAAAACTGTTAGTTTGGATCCAACACAATGTTTTTGAAAGACAAAATAACACAAAAACAAAACAAATCGGAGGGAAGCGCGAGGTAGATCAGAAACTCCCGTGTTCTTTTGTTTCTGGTTTCAAAAACGAGAATCTTACTTCTCCAGAAAAAGGGAATCGCGACACCTTGCATGCATCAAAGCCCATTTCACAGCCTGAAGGGGTCGCTCGGAGCAATTCTGAAACTTTGAATCTATTCCCTTTCAGACGCCAAAATATGTAGCAGACAACCCAGGCTTCAAAATACTGCATGGACATTTTGAGAGGAGGGACAGAGATGGAATGAGAAAAGAATGCTTTTCAAACATAGAAAGCTTCATTTATCTATATATAAACACAGATTTATTCAAAATGTATATATATATATAGATATATGTAGATAGATTCCTGGATCTATCCGCAGCTGAGTGAGGACAAACAGCGTCAAATTTGACCCGCGTGAAAAAGCATGCCCCTGCTGCAGTGCAGTCCGAGCTCCACCGCTTTAGGCTTACTTAATAGCGATATCGGAGAAGTGCTGGACACGATAAGCGATCCAAATATCCCGGCAGAGAGCGTGCTCGGGGCTGGGGTTGTACCAAGCTCACCCGGTGGGACCAAGTGGCACGCTGCCAGGTACTTCTTGTCGGACAGGATGCTGGCATAGAAGCGGATTATGATGCTGATGTCCTCCCGGAGGCTTTTGTCGCCCTGGGTGGGAAACTTTGGAGCCACGCTGGAGAGGCAGATGAACAGTTTTTCAATTAGTCACAGTGGCTTTAAAAAAAAAAAGGGGTTGATTTGATTTATCAGTGTTTTAAGTGCTTTGGGAAATGCAGATATTCTTTGTAAGGTGAGAAAAAAGAGTCTCCAGAGACGAGAAGACCCTTTCTAATGTTTTATAGAACAACAATTATGCAATTCAGTGTAAATATATATCAAACATTATAAGAGTGAAATGCTCTTGCATCGTGATTTGAGTAAGCTTGAGGGTGCAGTGTGTGTGTGTGTGTGTGTGTGTGTGTGTGTGTGGATACCTGAAGTAATCAAAGGCCGTTGAATAGATCTTCTCTCTGAGCACATTTCTTACAGTTGAGTTCGTTAGGACGTCCGAGTGAAGCAGAGCCAGACCCAGAGTCAGCAGCCTGAAACACAGACACATGATCACTATGAATACATCTGCATCACAGATAGTGATAAGAGTAAAGAAAGAGATGTTTAATCGCAGGGGGAGCCACTTGGTTGAGAATTTTAAACAGAAAACATTGCTGCATCATCTTTAAAAAACTTTGCAGGGGTTGTTTCTTTACCTGAACCGAGGTCCAATAGCAGCCACATGTCGGTTGAGGCTACTCTTAGCTCCACCGACGTTGAGTGACATCGAGCGTTGGAGTAAACTTCCAAAGATCTCCACCTGATCTGCGCTGGAGTATTTAGCTATCTCAAACCTCTGGACCAGAAACTAAAAGGAAAGAGGCAGACAACATTTTGTTAGCGGTTGATTGGGACATGTAATTATATATTGAGCAGGATGTCTTTAGTCTGACCTCGATCCATATTTGGTGAGGGGTAACATCTGGAGGGCAGGGCACAGGCTGACTCTCCTCTGATGCAGCCAGAGGGTCCGCCTCCACCTGAGCGTCTGAGAACAAGCCCATCTTCAGCTCCACCGTCATCTGCCACGCTCCGGCCATCTCCCGCATAAACTAGACAGCCGGAGAGGAGATTAGTAGTAGGCATACATCACAAATGCATTAAATAGACGTGGATATCTAAAAGATTAAACTCCTAAACTATGACTTTTAAACTGGCTGTTAGCAGTTGCATTCACCTAAATGAGAAATTTAAAAAAAATCTACATACTGGTACTTCGATTCCAACACGAGCTGCCAGCAGCCACTCCCAGCAGGCGATCGCTGTCTCCATGCCGTGAGCCGTGAACATCTTAAGAGGGGACCAGCAGAGGTGATGCAACAGCTGAGGATCACAGTCTAGAGTCCAGGCAAAAGAAACACAAACAGGAAAGTCAGACAAACAAATTCAAAGCACTTGTAGAGAACAAAGAGCCCCTGCATTTAGTATAAAACACAATAAGAGGTGGTAATGAAAAGTAGATAGAAACAGTGAAACCTTTAGAGCTGATGAGCAGAGCGGCCAGTTTGAACATGGCCTCAGTGAAAGCTTCAGGCTGTGCAGAGTCTAAAGCTTCCCCCATCTGCTTGATCATCAGACGGCCCAGATCAGGCTGTCCTCTAACAGCCTGAGCGAAGTGGATCATACCTGACACCTGCAGACAAAGAAAATATATATGAGCAGGAGAAGAGCAGTCTAACAGTTTTTACTCACTCGAGAAACTTTTTATCCTAACATACTGATTAAATCATCGCTGCAGCTTCGGTTCAAAATCAATTGACTATTTTACCCGTATTATTCTGTTGTCATGCAACAAAACCAGACAATATATATAAGAATTTATGAAGTTGTGAATTATTTATTTAATAAAGACACAGCAGGGGGTGTACCCGGCAGAGAGGCCTTCTAGGGCGGATAGGAGTGAAGAAACGGGGACCCCATACACATTAAAGATGATTCCTGGGATTAAAATAGCTGATGGCAGTAAACATTTGCTATAACAAAAGTGTCTAATTTGGTAGCTTTACCTCTCCAGCGTATCTGTTCCTGAGGTTGAGGGAGGCCATGAAGTTTGAATAATCTTTCTTCACACAGGAGGGCCTCTCAGTCAGCTGAGTGGACTACAGGTGGAAGAATATGAATTAAACACGGGAATTGTAAGCTTGAAGAAATTAAAAAGCCAACAAGTTGATGAAGAATACTGACAGTATTTGAGTCACATTAGCACTGTTTTTTTGAGTGGTACAGGACTTTTACAGATTGACAGAGAAAGACTGCAGCTAAGATTCAGGCTTCTTTTCAGACATTAGAAAAAGGGAACATTGCAATCACATTCAAGACACAAAGGCATCTCTAAATGGGGCACTATTGCATGGTTCTCATAATGGAAGGGTTGTGAATGTATATCATAACTTTACTGGTAAACTGATCTGAAATTATAATCTCTACATACAGTCAAAAAAGAAATGAACAGTAACACAAGAGGCAATTGAACATGGTGTCCCACAGGGCTCTATTCTTGAGCCATTTTTTATTCCTGAAAAGAAACGTTTCATCTGGAAATAAATGTAACCCTTGTTAGCAGTAGCATAGGACAAGTCATTTTGTGGCTTACCCCCAGCGTGGTGCTCTGTCTGTTGTACCCGGCGAAGTGAAGGATGCTTTCTGTGGCCATGGCGAGGCCAGTGTGCTGGGAGAGACCTGACACCCAGTTCTGGTGTTTGTTCAGATACTCCTGAAAAGATGACATGAAAAAAAAAAAGGTTAAAACGTTCATGTGTGCTTCAAAGTTGGAGGATTTGTGTCACATATTTATGTTTTGGGCCTTTTTGCCTTTATTGAGTAGGATAGCTGGAGAGAGCGGGGGGTTGACATGTTTCAAAGCGCAGAGGTTGGATTCAAACCAACAGTGGCTGCGATGAGGACTATAACCTCCACACATGGGGCGTGTGACATAACCGCTAGGCTATCCGGCACCACATTTGTTTTACATATAACATATTGGATTAAAAAGTTTAAAAAGGTACCTGGAGGTGTGATTTGGTCACAGATGGCGCCCACTTCATTGCCTCTTTCAGGATCTCACCGCAACGTGCAGCAAAGTCCTTCACTATACTCTGAAATGAAATGAAATGTACAACATGTCCTGTATTAAGTGAAATGTTAAAAATAGGAACTTTCTTTATATTTCATAGCCCAATTTTCTTTTATCATTTTAGTAATGAATACTGAATAGTTAAAAGTTGAAGACTATTACCTCTCTGGCTTCATAAGTATCCGGGACAGTGATTCTGTAAGGTGTGTCTGGGATGTCGTAATAAGGTTGATCTTTATGAATGTCCTGCAAAACAGCATAACCATCACATCATTCAGAAATAAAGATAATTTGGGAGATAGTTGTACACTGATGTATGTTTTTTATCACTTACTGCACTGAGGGAGAGAGAGAGAGTCTGCAGGATGTCTAACATGGTCCTCAGCACACGACCGCTCCACAACAAGTGAGGGAAACTGAGCAGAGAGGAAAACGATGATGACACATCTGGGTACAAGCCTGATTTTTTTAAGCTTTCATATAAAGAAGTCACTGCAGTATTTTGAGTAATGAGCGTGTGTTACGATGCACACTTACGTTTCAGCCAAGCCGGACAAATATTTGTCAGCCACTCTGCGGATCCTCTTGTGGATGTGGTTGAAGTTGACCAGAAGGAACTGAGCGTGACGTTCCAGCTCCTCCTCGTGGGCTTTGGTTTTTGGCTGAAAAGGAAAACATTTATCAAAACTGGGTCTTCGATTATCAGTTAAATACGTCATTTTAATGCCAATTAAGACATAATGTTGGCATTGAGTAGGCTAAGGGGAAGAAACTGCCAAAGTGAGGACACAACATTTCCTGTCCTGCAAAACTTTAAAGTAAGAAAAGTTCAGTATTTACTAAGACGAGAGCTGAAGGAAGCAACAGTTAAACGTTTAGCTAACTAAGATCTCTGCAAACATGGACAGTAACAAAGTGTTAAGGAGAGTTACTTACTTTTTCAGCCATCATATGCAGGAAGACTTCAAAAACCTTGTCACTAACAGCAATCACACACTGCATCATGCCTGGGGAGAAATAGAATATATCAATGCAAATAATTAACCAGTAACAACAAATCATTTTCAGAGTCTTATGTCTTCTTTTGCTCACCAGATTTATCCTTCTGAATCGCTCTGTCTTCAAAGTATCGGAACATCACCTGGAAACGTTCTGAGTCCAAAGCACGCAGCATCCTGAAAATGAAAATAGCAGGAAGAAAATTATATACAAAATTTAAAAAAAGATAATAATATGGTCAAGGATTTCAAACAATGCATGCCATGTACACATGTTGGCATACCTCATGTATTCCAGTCTGTAAACAGACAGTAAATATGTGGACATGGCAAAGTCCAGTTTGTTGATGAGAGCAGCGACCTCAGGAGGAGGATCCAGCAGGTTGATGATGGTGCTGCGCAGGTCATTCAGCTCAGCCTGAAAGTTTACGATAAATCATAAAATCAAGGAGTACTTTGCATTAAGCATTTTTGTGCATAAATGTGAGTCGTTGTTCACATACCGGGGTGACAGTATCGTTCTTCAGAGCCGAGTTGTACTGGAGCTCAGAGCGTAATGGTTCCCCACTGGGAAATGTGAGCAGCGGTGATTTGGTCGCAATCTCACAAACTCCCTCGTACCATTCCTCCGGCCACAGACCTGAAGATGGAAGTACAAGCCATTGGATCATTTGGAAATGAAAACAGAAATCCATGCATTTTAGACCTGTTCCAAAAGTATACATATTTAAGGGTGCACTGAACACTGAACACACAGTTTTCTAATTGCATTAAAGAGATGAAAAGACTGGTGCAGAACTTTTTGTTAAACACTAAGATGTTCTAAGTTATTTTGCTCTTTATAAATCCACCACACTCCAATGACAAAAATGGTAATTTTACGTCACAGGGCACAGGAGTTGCTCATCTACCGCTGCCTTTTGCAGATTCATATTTTATGCAGCGAAGACAGAAACAGAGAAGGCTGTACCTGAACCCTCCACTGCAAATCCCATGACGACAGAGTAGAGCCAGAAGTCCCTGAACAGCTTCTGCAGACGTGGCTTGGCTTCTTTAATTGGTGGCAACCTTTTCATTAACTAAGAGCAGAGGAAGCAGAGAGGAGAGAAAGATCCCTGGAGTCGTTAAGGTAAGAGCTATTTTAGAAGTGATAAGACTGATAAGACTGATAAGACTGATAATAACAGAAGTGAAAAAAAATTGACCTTAAAAAACGATGTGATGAAGCTGAAAAGGGTGTAAACATCAGGAACACTTACGACTGCAATAACTGGGATCAGGACACCGAGGTTTCCAGCACTGCTTGATGCCTGCAAAGACCAAAAAACATAATTAGACATTACAAAAAGGATAACAAACAAATACAAAAAAACAAAAACGCTTTTTTCAGCTCTTCAATAAAAGTTCAAATATGTTTAAACATCTTTTCCCACAACCTCCAGCCTGTCAGACTGTGCTCAGGGCTAAATGTTTGTCTCAGACGAACCTGGGACTAAAAGAAGCTGCAGGTGTTGACTTAATCTCTCTCATCTGTTCTTAATACGCTCTCAGGTACAGGAATTAATGTGTGTGTTTCCGTACCTTCAGAGCCGGGCCTTTATCTGGGGCTCTCTCGCTGGCTCTCTTCCCCTCTAAGCCGAGCTGAACAAAAAGCTCCAGCAGGTTGACCAGCAGCTCGTCCACCATCTGCTCAGCCTGGAGGTTGGCGGCGATATTTCCCAAAGCGTTTATCACGGCCAAGGAACAGTGTCTGTGTGCGGGAGAGGGGACATTTATTCACAAACTGAGAAGAGTACATGAGGAGAAGCAGACTGTATATCCCCACTTGTTTCATTCCAAAGAACTGTTATAATTGTTGTTGTTTTTCAAGATGGTGGTCACCTGTATCCGTGGTCTTTGTAGTCTTTTGTAGAGTAGACCATGGAGCTGGCTTTGACGCTGATCTGCTGGAACAAATTCCACACCTCCTGGTAGATGTATTGCTAAGAAGAAGGAATAAACAAAGTGAGCCCGATGTAAAACTTTGACTTATATGATGCTTAGTTTTGCAAAGAAGGTACTATCATTGACTCAGCGTCCTCCCATTACTCATCTTCCCTGGTTGACCCATCTAAGCCTGAAGATATGTTTGGAAATTTGGGGTCAAGTGCTAAAAAAAAAGTGTTGATAATGGTGATAATAATGATATAAGTTTCTGTGAGGGGTCCTCAAAGCCTGCAAATGTACCTTTTGTGTACATGCCGTTAAATTAAGAAACGCCTCGTCTTTGCTATGCAGAGAATTCTGGGTCTAATCAGAAGATGTCAGAGCATATAGGGCTTGTTTTCTGAAAATGTTTGAACCGGACGTCTTCAACAAAAGTTATGGTGTAAGATGTGAACTGACCCAGTTATGACATAGGGAGGGTTGTGATTGTAATCCTTACATTCCCTGTGATGACCATGCAGCCGAGCTGGTCTATGATGAGGACGTCGAGCTGCGACGGAGGCTGACAGAACTTCTGCTGCAGGATCTGGAGGATGGGCTCCATCACTCTGGGGGTGTCTCGCAGAGCCACAGCGATGTGACCCAACGCCCTGATGGTGTGGTCCGGGATCAAGTGAGCATCCCTGAGGAAGGAGAAGGGGAACATGTGTGAATAAATGCAATCTCAAATGAATATTTTCATCACAGTCAGTAAATATGAAGCATCTCTTACTTATCGTTTTCTTGATAGATGTACAGACGGTTGGAGAGACTGGCAAGAAAGGCCTCTACGATGACGTTATCCATGGTCAGTCCTGCTTTCAGACACCTGAGGATGAAAGTAAAAAGATTACGGTTGATACCAAGCAGCATTGAGGCAGACAAAAAATATGGACCAAACCAAACCCCCAACCACACTCTCACATCTGTCCACAGGTCCTGTTTGTGCATGTGTGTATTTCTGGCCTATGTGTGTGAGAAGCATGTCTCTCAATAACAGAGTGTAAATCTAATTTAATAAGATATTTCAAAATTTAAAAAAATGTAAATTTAAAAGAAAAGAAAATCTGAAAATTCAGCTGGTAATCTTTTAAAGTGCATTCATTTGAAGTTGTTGTTTTATTTTGCTATCCCAAACTAACATCCAAAGTTATATTGCAGTGATCATGCATATGTGACACACATTTGTTACCAAGTCAGCGATAGTGTTTGATGATGACCCCTTGCTCCTCTCTCACCCTCACACCCAAAATCCTCACTTCTGGCTCCAATAGATATGTCTCCATCCACTTCTTTGAACGCCTTCCAGTGACACCAGTGTGTGTGCATGTGCTTGTCCAGCGTGTGTGTGCATGTGCTTGATATTTTACCTGCAGATGTTATCTATGGAGATGTCCCGCAGCTGTTCGTACATGGATGGCTGGCTCTTCTTGCTTGAATGTGTGCTGAGAGTGGACTGGGAATGTTCGTTTGTCACGTGGATCTTTATCTCACCACCAGCTTTGAAAAAAAAAAAAAAAAAAAACAATTTGGTAAGAAAACATGTAAAGAGATATAATATGATGTTATTGTATGATGTTTCAGTAGTGTCCTGCTGTTACCTGGTGTGTACTGGCTGTGGTATTTGTACAGCTTTACCAGAACAGGAGAAGGCACCACCAGGAAGTCTCTGAGCGACATGGTGACAGAGTGAGCCACCACAGGGAAGCGCTCGCACAGACGACCCAGGCCCTGCAGAAACACACACGTTTGGATGTTTATGTTCACATTAAAAAACTACAACAGCAGCACATTCAGCCTTTAAAAGAACTAACCCCGTCAGTCGCATAAGCTGTTTAAATGTAGACATGTAATTAGCCTGCTTAAGGCATGTTTGTCTACTTAGTGGAGTTTATGCATCAACTAGATTGCTTGCCCCACACACAAACTCCCTCAAACAGAAGCAGTCTTCACAGATGCAGTCCTGATAATTAAAGTCAGGCTGACTCTGGAATCTTCCTGATCTGCGTCTTCACACATGCACCTTGCAGCTGGAGACTATCCCTTTTGAACAGGAGGAGGAGGGGAGGGGGGGAGACTAAATAGTGGAGAAGAGCATACCAGCAAACAGAAAACATAACGAAGCAGTTTCATTAGTTGCATGGAGATCCCACAGGACCGCTCATACAGTCAATGACCACGCACTCTCTGCAGGATATGATCATCATCACTCCCTCCCACTCACTCGCGGTGAATTTGACTGAATATTTATTTGCGTTGACACATCGGCTCACCACCATTTCATGCAGAAAATGTTATTGGAGACTGGCAGGAAGAATTCAAGGAAAATTTGGGGTGCAAAATTCAGCTGTTTGTGTTGACACATGTAGCTGACCTCTACAATTTCTTGAAGTTTTATGGAGTTTTGCACCAATAGTGATGAAAATTTTACAAATGAAAGCCTCTCTAGACAAAACTTGCCTAACCAACAAGGACGGGAAAAGCAGAAACACAAAGCAAACAGGGAAGACACTCTCAATCTGCGTGTCTGTTTTAGTTCCCATTGTTATGCAGAAGTTTAACCTAAAGTTTCTTCCTCCTCTTCTTTATGTGTTTCCTAAAATGGGTGTACGATAAGAGAGGGAGAAAGCAGCGGTTACCTGTAAGCAACAAATGAGGAGGGGCATGTGGGCGATGATGACTTTGCTGGACGTCTTGGACTGCAGCTTCTCTGACAGCTTGGTGCAAAGATTCTCAGCTCCTGGTGAAACAAGAAAAAAAAGTTAATCAGTGACAAACATGCAGAGAGACTACTTCCAGATTTGTCTGAATAAATGAAGTGGATTTACCCTGCTCTTCAGTCACCGCCCACACCATGAGGTCCACACACGCAGCGTTGGCCTGACAGCGCAGCTTTAGCGGGCTCAGTTCACTCTGAAGGTACTCGACGTCGTGCAGGATCCTCTGCAGCTCCGACTGACTGCTGCTGAACTGCTCCAGCACAAAGTCATGAACCTCCTTCACGTAGTCCGTCTGAAGGTCTAGGGAAGAAATAAATGACATCCTTATTTCTAAAGTCATACCTAGGGAAAAACAGATTTGTGATTTTCGATATTTCTGATTCCTTACCTTTTAAATTGTACAGGGTGTCTCTTAGCATTTTAAATATGGCCACATACAGAGGATCGCTGAAGGTTTTGTAGTAGAGATGAAGACCAGGGCTCGACTGAAAAGAGAGGAGAGGAAATGTATCAGAGAACCAATCGTTAAAAAAAACAGCAGACAAACATTTGCAGTGATTTTTTTAGAGTCTTACCTCGACAAGTTCTGCCAAGGAATCATCCAGTGATTTTAAAAACGACTCCGAGACAAACTGTTCAACCTGTGAGAGAGAGAAAAAAAGTGGATTCAATTTCCTTTTTTTTTTTAATCAAATATGCATCTTATGTCATATTCTGTTAATAACATGCATCTGTTCCGCTGCTGACCATGTGCAGGAGCTGTCTGAGTATATCCAGAGGGACCTGAAACTCTCCAGTGCTGCACCCAGTGAACAGAGGGGAGACAGAGAAACTGGAGCTAATGGTGGAGAAGTAGTAGTCAGGGTCCACTGCGCTGCCATCAGGGAGGTATGAACCTGAAGAGGGAGGAGAACTTTTTTTATAAAGGTGGAAAAGGAATCTACAGATTGTAATGAAGTTTGAATGTAATCACACAAAGTCATTGTCATTTGAGTACTTTTGTCATTTGGACTTCTTGATACCTTCATAACTTCACAATAATTCACAAGATAAATCATTCTTTCGTATGCTAGATTAGTCATTATTTAATCTGAATCGTACCCTAACTGTACACTGTTTCTCAAAATGGTAAGCTATTAAATGTATACAGTAAGTCGTGTATATTTTAACGGCTTGAATCACCCTTTTCAATGCACTGGATAAGTTCAATATAAAAAGTCTAAATAAACCTGAAATCAACTCAAACACTCATCTGTGTATCCAGTGGATTCACTACCTTACTGCATCCTATCAATACAACAACAAATTATTCAAATCAATAATTTATTTGAGCTTTTTGTGACCTAAAAGAATATTAAAAAAGCACAAGGGAAGAATTATAGTGCTGCATGAAGTTTCATGAGTCTGCAGAATTTCCCCACATGAGTCCAGATTATGCAAGATGAACCTCAGCAAAACTGTCCCCTTAACATGTTACATGTCAGTCTGTAAAACTCAATTAAACTCAATGTTAACACCACTTTATTTGTTTTTTTAAGAGGCATTTAAAAAGGCAAAAGACCACAAACAAAACAATTGTTTACTAAAGTACTGCATCTTTTACTGCACCAAATGAACCCACCAGAGGAGTGAGAGTACCCCTAAAAAACGTCTCCTGCTCTGATACAAACCTTCAAAGTACTGAGCAGAGGAATCAGCAGGAGAGATGGGGGTCAGGCAGGCTCTCTCTGGACTGGCCTGGAAACACAAAAAACACAGGTATGACAAATGTACAGCTTTTTATTATCAACTTTTTTTTTTTTTTTTTTTAAATCTCCTTTTCTTGTCCTACCTGCTGTGACACACTGGGAAGAGAGGAGCCTTTACGCTTCAGCGTGTCTCCCTGACACACCGTGAGCAAAGAGCTCGGCAGGATGGAGCGGAAGTCGCTGAAAGAGCGTCTGTGCAGGGCGTCGTTCTCTTCGGCGGTGGGCGGCACGGGAGTGACCGGCCGAGGGAACAGCTTGGACAGTAACGGCTCGTCCGTGTTGCTGTATCGTCCAAAGGCGCGAGCAACACCGAGCAGGGTCGGCACAGTGTACCTGCACAGGTATTCTGTGCATAGAAAAGGGTTGCAAAAGGTAGTAGTGAATATTAAATCACTTGACAGGTGAGTAATATACAAAGGTGGCATGACCTGTGTAAAGTTGGTACCTTTATCATGAGCTTCTGGAGTTTTGCAGATTTCCTGCAGGACCTGCATGATGTCCATAACGGCCTCCAAGATCTGAAGATGTTACATACACAACAAGACAATATCAACAAGCTCATATTCAACAACTGAGGGTTTTTTTTTAGATAATCGCTTCCTTGTATGTTAATTTAAACAGGTTTTGGTAACAGTAATTGTTCATTCTATTTATACTGATGTGAGTGATGGTGGGAAAATATGTAGTCTTTTCTAAAGTTCAGCTGAAACTAATGAGACGTTCATGATGTCTGTGTCCAATAATCTGGGAAGTGAATATTATCTTAGCACACAATTCCTTCTTTGAGCTCCCTCTGACAGCGTGTCCTTGTTCCGCTGCATCAGAGAGATTAAAAAAAAACAAGAAGCACATTTTTTATCCAAAAAGGCTTCAGGCACTCTGGTAGACTGTCCAATGTTTGTGGTTTGATTACAGTTACAGCGTGGCTACATTCTCACATCTCTTACACTGGAATCCTCTCTTTAAGAAGCCGTTTTTAGAGATTCTTATAGAGCCTTTTTTTTTTTTTTAAAGATTGGAAAGTTAAAGAGAGACAGGCAGTGTGTGTGGAGGGGAGAGGGGTAGACATGCTTTAAAGGGCAGAGACCAGGAGCTGTACCTGCGGTCGATTAAACAAACACCATCTCTTTAAGGAGCTTCTTTTTTTTTTTTTTACAGCCAGCATGAAGATGAGGAACAACATCAGCAAACCAAAAAAAGACTACATAAAGCTGCAGATTTATTGATTAGTGGATTGTAAGAAAATTATTTTCCAACTGTTTGGAAAACAAATGATTTCAGGTAATTTTAAAGCAAAAATGTCCAAACAAAAGTGCCAGTTCCAGCTTGTTAAATATTTTGTCTTGTCCTTTTTTTTAACAACATGGAGTATTGTGGTTTTGGACAAATGATGCATATCTCTTTTCCACTAGGGCATTCTGAACATTTTTTCAACACATCAAAGGCAAAGATTATGAGCAGATTAATCTATAAACTATTGTTAAAGGCAGCTCTAACACATGCACGTGTACACATACTTGTTGCTGTAGCGTCTCATCGCGTTGGGCGACGTCTGACAGTACCGTCACCAGAGCAAAGCTGAAGTTCTCTGCAACAGGAAGGGTCTCTGCAGGACACACGATAAAACACAGCGGCATAAATGATCGTGCAGTACAATAAGCATCCATACTTTTGCAGAATAACAAATAGTTATAGAATATTAAAGGGAGTATTTACCCCTTCCTTTGCGTTCTGAGCTTTCTTCAATCCACTGAACTTTAGGAAGCCCTTTGAGCAGCACAAGCAGGTAGGGGACGATAGCATCTTTGTGCTGCAAGAAAAGCATTCCATTAGTATTTTATATCAACATCCTGTAAACTCACGGTTAATAATAAAGCACCATAAAGTGGAGAGGTAAGAAGGTTGGACATTTACCTGCAGCTCTGACTCCACCAGGAAGATGCCGAGTGCAATCACAGCATCTCTCCTCCTCTCGTCCAGCTGGAAGACTCCCCTGAAGTCCACGGGACACATGCATTGTAGCTTCTGGACCTGTGAGGAGACCACGCACGAGTCAAATCTGCAAACTTGTTTGATTAAAACATGAGCTATAAAAACCACAACATCGTCAATGGATAATACAATCTATAAAAAGCACAGACTTCACATGCCCTCAGGGCTTACACAGACACATCAGTCCTGTCTGATTCCATTAGTGATACAGATTTTTGGGCCTCTATGTGAGTCAGGAATCAAAGCCAAAAGCTGCCTCAGGAATTAACTGCCTTCATGCCAGACTTAAACTGTGACAGGGAACACAGACACAGATGCTGCAGAAGGGGATTGTGTTGAGTATTTTTCTCACTTCTGCCATAGAAAAACTTAAATTTAACTCCACTATGTTATTCTAGACTCTGTGTCAAAACCGTCATCAAAATTAAGCAAAAGGGAATTTGGATTTTTAGCTGGATTTGTGTCAAAGTTCAACCTGCTGTGCTTTGACATCGACTAATCCTCTTACTGAGGCAGGAGGAAAAATGTACTCATGGCAAACATTTACTTAAAAAAATCTGAAGTATATGTTCTGAGACGACCCGAGGCTCTTCTGACGGGGGTCAGCTTAAAGGGGGTCAGAGTACAAACAATGAGGCAAGTGTGCTCAAGCAAAGCCTGGGGTTAGAACTTTCCCAACAAGGAATTCAGAAACTTCATGAGGGATGGGAACGAAGAAATAGTTGCATAATATTTGATCCATCTGCACTGTAAGCCTCCGAGCTTATATCCCTTTAGTCAGTGCCTGCAAAGTTTTAGGACAATTGCGTTGTGCAAAAAAATGATGCATCTACATTACACTGACTTCCTGTTGTTCTTGATCTATTCATTGGTTGCTGCCAGTAACTTCATATTTGTTAGGCAAACAGAGACAGATTTCAAATATGCATCTTTGGGTTTGGGCTATTAAAAATAATAATTTCTTATAATTTCAGGATATTTTATGAGCTTTGTTGACAAGTCACTTTTTGTTAAAGTTTAATTGAACTGTATTTGAGGCACCAAATGGTCTAGCGGGTATTAGTGCGCCCCATGTACAGAGGCTGTTGTCCTCGGAGCGGGTGACCCAGGCTCAAGTACAACACGTGGCTCCTTTTCCTGCACGTCATTCACCACTTTCTCTCCCCGGTTCCGACTCTATCAACTGTCTAAATAAAGGCATAGCGGCCCAAAAATATCTTTAAAGAATAAACTGAACCGTATTTGACCCCTTTCATATGATCAAAATCTAAGAGAAGTCCAGTAGAGTACATTTTTGATGTGTCAGAAGGCTTTACTATCTGTACAGCATACGACACCATCTGTCACTGAGGCCTTGAACCGGAAGAGGAAGGAAAAAAATCCCAAAAAAGAAAACCCTTAACAGAGATTAAAACTGTGGAAAACCTCAGGGAGAGCAACAGAGGAGAAATCAATCTCTCAGGACAGGAAGAGAAATTAAATCGACTGAAGAGAATCACGGGCCTCATCATGAAATTTAGAGATTAATTAATAAATAATAAGTCGATCCATCAGTAATGAAACATTTATGTTGTTCCTTATCTACCGTTAAAGTGTGCTAACGCTCCCTGAAGACCTCGAATACATATGAAAAAGAAGAAAGACAAATATCAAGGCTAGTCGCCACAAACGGACACAATTCACTTGCACAGCAATTCACAAAAAATGGGCTGACTACACATTATTATATTTTTGTTGTCACAGCCCTTTCATCATAGATTCTACTTCCTGTTTAAGTCACAGCATCATTTCCCCTCTTTAAATCTCGGTTAGTGTTTTGTCATATCAGATAATTCTTTGCCTTCTCTTTGTTGTAGTACAGGACCTTAAATCACAACTGGCTTATCGTGCATTATAAACTGTCAACAGTATTATAAGCACAATTTAATTTTGTAAAATCTGACACTCGTTTCAATTTTATAAACATTGGATCCCTTCGTATATTTCATGTTTCAAGAGATTTTGTTTAAACTGAACTCATGTACTATTGATTTCTGGGAGCAGAGACATCAGCAACCAGACTGTCACTGGAAAATGCTGCAATTACTTTAACAATACAGTGACCCACTCAATATCTCTGTGAAATTAATTGCGCAAAGTACTTAAGCACTGAGAGCTTCAGGACAGGAAGTGGATTTATGGATCCAAGCAGCTTTTTGAAAATGATTCAACAATCAAGTCCCTTAAAAGCAACAGTGAAAATCACTATATGTGATTCAAAATGTGTTTTTTTCTGTGTGTGAGGAATAGCACTGAAGAGACAGACAGCATGCTGCAGTTTTATAGACTGCCAGCCAGCAGCACAGCATCAACAACCCTTGATATATGATTTAATGGATCCATTCAAACATTAGATTGGTGCTACTTCTGATTACCTTACTAACAAATGTAGATATGCCTTTGCAAAAATAACTTTTTAAATCAGAGTAAAAGATACAAACCCAAAGTAAAGACTCAAGAAAACCCCTATTATTCTTTGCTTGTTTTGGATGTGTAGCGTTTCTCATGTCTTTTCTTGTGATTATTCCTTTAAATTGTATCAAACTATGCACACTGCCTTAATGTGTAATAACTAATCTACCTCATGTAAAATAATCTGTTACCTTCTCAATCATTTCTTGTGTGAATTTCAGCATCTTTTGCACCACTCACCACTGAACTACTGTCTAATTTAGTCAAGTTACTCTTTGTTTATTGTTCATATTTAATGCTATAATTTTGTAATTGGAGAGCTAAGTTTATCAAAGTCAAATCCCACATATCTGTAAGCATACCTGGCCAATAAGACTGATTCTGATTCTATATGTTTGAATGTGCTTTCCATTCATTTTATGCAAGAGGAAGAAGGTAAAGGAACGAAAGGACCAAAAATAATTGACATTAATATTTGGAAGTAAAGAAGTTTGTAGATGGCAGAGTGACATCTGCAGGGACTTGAATGTCACAGAATGAAGATTTTTTTTTGTCATTTGTAAAATGCTTTATGTTTTAAGCATTCAACACCTTCAGGACCTTCAGTTTTGCAACTTCTAAACATAAAACAAAAATGTGGAAAGACAATATAAGTGGCTCGAGGATGGTACCTTGGGGTACTCCATAAAAGCGATTCTGATGCTTAGAAAATAACTTTGACACCAGAGGGACTATTGTTGACAGGGTACTGGAATTTTAAACTCAATATGATTGTAGCTGAAATAAAACAGCATTGATACCGTTTTTTTTATACCATTTCACATCAGCTCACTTGGACTTTCCGCTGAAAAAAATACAAGTCGGCTGGCAGCAGAAAAGTGAAAAATTCAGCTGTTTGCGTTCATACATGCAGCTCACACAAAAACTTAAGGGGCTTTCCAGGAGTTTTCTGCAAGTGTGAACTGTGCAACTATATGGATGTAAAGTCAACTCCAATTGTCAGGAAATGTAAATAAACTCTCAATAAAACCAGCACACACAGAATATTTAACATACTTGTTATGTTCTCCATAAGTGACTTTTATGAATGAATAAGACAGCTAATAATGAGTTAATGTCAAATAACGCAGGGGGATTTCAATGACAAAGACCGTAAACATATGGCACATGATGAGAACTCTCCCTTCTTTTACTTTTCTTAAACGATAATCTGAGATTAACTTCAGGTTCAAAACAGCTAACGTTAGCCGCCGTTAGCCACCTTTCATGTCAGTTAGTAATGTGTCGCATTTTGATCTCAAAATTACAACAATTCATATATAGGAATGCTACAAGACATGTTTACTGTGTATTCAAATGCACAACACAGACCACACAGGTAGAGAAGCGAAGGTAAGGACGGGCCTTGATGCCAAAGTCTGTTTGACAGGTATTAGCCTGTTAGCTATCATCATCACGTACTGTCCTTAAACGTTACCTTTTCTATCGGTGCGTGCCGGTGAGCCGCCAACGACCGAGCCAAAGACAAGACGGTGTTAAAATAAAATCCTCTGGATCCGCCTCCATTGAGAGACATGTTTAAAAAACGCCTTTCAGTACAGCCACACCAACACAAACATCTTCTGTCATTTATTATTACAAGGAGGAACGAAAAGCGAAGTCCGCACTGACAAGTACGGCAAGCGGGAGGTCCAAACAGGGGAAAAGCAAGGTCACAGGAGGAAATGTTATTATTTACAGTCTATGGAGGAAATATGAAAATAAATAAATAATAATGAATAATTATCGTGGTCACATTGAAAAGAAAAATGTTGTAAATGTTGAAATAAATAAGTAAAGAAAGAGATACATTAAGTAAATAAAGGGTCATAATGGAAGAAAGACAACAAATAATGAATACTAAGAATTAAATAAAACAATTAAAATACATTTTCTTAGGGAAAAATAATCAAATAAAAATAGAAATAAATGAAAAATATTCAATTTTTTGAAAAATTAGTCAAAAATAAACAGATTTGTAAAAAAAAATTGCAAGGTCAATACACATTTGACGTTTTAATATAAAGATTAATTAAAAGAAAGGGCACAACTTAAAATAGTTTTTTAATATTTAAAAATCATGTCTAAAAAAACTGAAAAACAAGGATGGGATGGAAATAACTCAGAGATGTAAAGTATTGAAAAATAAAACGTTTACTCAATAGGCAAGGTCAAATAGAAAATAAAAATGAAAATGCTTTTTTCCATCCATCCATTATCTAAAACCCTTTTCCATTTGGGGTCATGGGGGGGGCCTTGAGCTGATCCCAGCTGTCATTGGGCGAGAGGCGGAGTACACCCTGACTGGTCGCCAGTCAATCACAGCACAGGCACACTCACATTCACACCAACGGGTAATCAAAAGTCACTAATTAACATAATGTGAATGTCTTTGGACTGTGGGTATCCAGAATGAAACCACGCATGCACAGGGAGAACATGCAAACTCCACACAGAGAGGATCCTGTCAGATGGGGATTTGAACCAGGAACCTCGTCACTGTGAGGCAGCGCTAACCAGTGCACAACCATGCTGCCTGATTAGTTTCTAAATTAATAAAAAAAAGGATTACATGTGGAAAAAGTGATTCAAAAATAGAAATGAGGGTAAAAAATATTCTTACATGAGACACTTGAACGCCAAAGAAGCACAGAAGAATACCGTTATATTTTTTTAAATAAACACCACAACATTAACAGTCTGATCCCATGTTTATTTGTGAGCACATTTGTCAGATTTAATTAGACTGAAGGCACAATACTTGTTTTTTTTTTTAACTGCTGGAAGTTTTCAGTGTGCTGATATGAAATTCAAAAGATATTTAAATAGCTTTGCATTCACTACATCTTCATATATGTAAGGTCATGTTGCAGCTGAAGCAGAATGAGGGCTTGCTAAAAGAAAACATTTGTTAAACAAACGATTGCATTGCATGTAAACATGACCCAAAAAGCTACAAACTCCAGACTTCAACATGGCATCGTATTTTAATGAGCAGCAGTTAGCACATCGGGTCTTCAGTTGGTGTAAAAAAAAAGTAAGTAAAGGCAATGAATGTTACATTATTAAAAGTTTCTTCTAAATCATGTAATTATCCGTGGAATGAGATGGAAGGCACTGTTAATCGCATTTCTCAATCAGGCATGTCTTTGCAATAAAAGGCAATTTAAGATTTAAAAGCACAGAATTAAAGAAAACAGTTGTGATGAGTAGAAAAGATATGAACATCTCGGAAATACCTGCCTGGAAATAAACATCCGGCAACACTGCAGGGTGTGCAATAATATTAATTAAAAAAAAAAAAAATCTGTAGTGACTAAGTACATACAACTTTCAATCATTCTTAATCTCAAAAGATCTCAAAATGAATCACACAATACATAGGCACTTCTTTATAGCATCAATCTAGTATTATCTAGTAGTCTAGATAATTGAATTAAAACTCTGAACACCTTTTTCACTGTTTTGTGAATGTGCATTTTCTAAATACGCTGTGTATATACAGCATAATATGCAAAAAAAAAAACTGCAACTACAATCTTGATTTTTAGATTTAAGGCATTTAGTTGTTAATGTAGCTGTTGCCTCTGTAGCACGTGACATCTGAATATAATTTATTTAATTCGCTAAGATTTAACTGTAAGTCTCAGAAAGAAAAAAAGGAAAAATGGAAATACTTCCATATAAAAAGGGCTTGAAAAGGTTTGTTCTCCCGGTATAATCACTCTTTTCAAGTATAATTTATTTGTCTACAGTGTCTGAATCACATTATATTGGGTGGGATATCTTTTCTCTATAAGTATAAACAGAACTTAAAACGCTATAGATGACACACTTCTCCATAATATTCCCATTTTCTCATCACTCGGATCTAAATAAATGCTCTCTTCCTTTTCCCTGAGCTCTTTAGGAACTATACCCCTCTGGTATTTAAGAAAAGACACCATGTGTAAGCTCTGACTTTGCAGCACAAGCTTTTTTTTTTTTTTTTTCTTACATGCAGGTAATGCTTCACCTGTGTTACAAATAAAATCAAGAACACACCAAACCCTTCCTTTCTGTCTGAAAATCACTCAGAGGTAGATATTAGAGCCCAGAAGCAAGGTTTGGGGACATCGGTTTTCTGTGACTTGTGTAGCACCACAGTGGGTTTTTCTTTTTCAGTCCGTCTTCCAAACTACGTTCAGGATCTTCACGACTTCCTCGTAGATGATGAAGACTATGGCCACGTCCATGCACACCCGACCCAGCCGAGGAACAGTACCTTTGTAGAACCTGAATAAGACAGATTTACAGGGTGAATACACATCCTACATGAAATAAGTTTGTACACAATAGAGTTTTAATACATCAGCCACTCATAAAGATTACTTGTGGCAGTGGCACTTTTTGTTGTTAGATTGCCACTACATTACTAACAGTGCATTATCACAGACGCTGGGTGTCCTTGTAAGCAAAACACTGCAAATACTACTTCTCCTACTGCTACTAAAAACATTATTTTACACTTTTGAAATCAATAAAAATGGCGAAAACCCATGTCAGACATAAACCGAGTCGAATTACAGTATTTAGGAAAGTGGAAAGACAATATAAGTGGTTCGGGGATGGTACCTTGGGGTACTCCAAAAAAGCGATTCCCTGCATTCTGATGCTTAGAAAATAACTTTCACACCACAGGGACTATTGTTGACAGGGTACTGGAATTTTAAACTCAATATGATTGTAGCTGAAATAAAACAGCATTGATACCGTTTTTTTTTACCATCTCACATCAGCTCACTCGGACTTTCCGCTGAAAAAAATACTAGTCGGCTGGCAGCAGAAAAGTGAAAAATTCTGCTGTTTGCGTTCACACTTGCAGCTCACAATAAAACTTAAGGCGCTTTCCAGGAGTTTTCTGCAAGTGTGAACTGTGCAACTATATGGATGTAAGGTCAACTCCAAGTGTCATGAACTGTAAATAAACTCTCAATAAAACGTGTTTAGTTTTCCATAAATCACACCAACTCTGCATGTTCTGAACTTACGCCCTTGGTCCCTCGTGCTTCATGATTTTTACGGCACAGTCCATTGTGCTTTTGTACTTGTGAGCCTCCAGACCCTGTTGCATAACACACACACACACACACACACACACACACACACACAAACACATATGAGTTACTCTGCTCGATTGGGTTAAATGAACATGTTCTAAGTGATGCACTTGGTATTCAACAAACCTGCATTCTGGTCTTAATGACATCCAGAGGAGTGTTTCCAAACACACTGACGGCACCGGCTACAGCTCCAAACATTCCAGTTATCAGCGGGTTAATGGCTTTGTCGGGGTCATCACCTTAACAAATAAAAAAACTGTTAAAAAAAACAATTCTTTAGCTGCAACTTTTTGTTATGAATAATGATTTATTTAAAAACACACCTTTGTACCAGTTCCTCAGTGAAGTCATAACGTAGAAGCGGATGGCCTGGTTGGATCCTTGTTTTAACACGGTGGCTGTCAGGCCTTGATAAGTCCCCCTCAGACCTGAATGATAGTGGTTAAAATGATCTGTCAGTAAAGTGGAGAGCGCCACTTGGCTTGGTCTGCCAAAAAAGACACAAAACTATCAGTGCACAGAACAAAAGACAAACAAGCTCATCATAAAGAATAAGATGCTTGATGTATAAAGGTCAGTATTTAATAGGAAAATGATCTAAAAATGCAAAAGCACAATATGCTGCCAACATAGAAATTAAAAACATAGTGGCAAACATCTGCTTTTTTTAAGGGATGGGCTGGATCGATAAAAGAAAATCATCCCCATCTAAACTGCCCCCTGTTAATAGATCATTTAAATACATGGGAGAGAATGAAAAAGCTTCAGTGTTAAATCCTGTGTGTGTTGGAATTTAACCAGCAGGGGGCAGTAAAATGCAGCTCATCATCCTTACCTTCAGTTCGAACAATCTCCCTCACCCCGTGGAAAAATCCCTTGTATTTTGGGTTTGCTGACGTCTGATCATGGATGAATTTGACCTTAAAAAAAAACAGGGAAAAAAAGACATCATTAGGATGATTTATCGATAAATCCAACAATCATAAGGATGATCGAGTCGAGACAAAAACAAATGAGAAAGCATTTTAAATCCGGGGCAGGCAGAGTTAGGTGCAGAGCAGCATCAAACATATTTAGCTTTCATGGAAATACAATGGATCTTTATCTTCTTTGAGGCGGACAGGATGAGTGAAATGAAAGCTTATAGAGCTGATTGAGTAACAAGGACTCTTTTGTTTTGTTGTCCTGCTGTGTCATGGGAATAATGGAGGTAGTGGATTCATTCATTACAGAAATCCTGTTAACATATTTCATCTGACACATAAAAAGAGATCTTCTGTTTGACTGTTGTCATCTAGTTTTTTATTTTCATTGGCACAAAAATATCGACTGATACCTTGACTGTCTCCATGGGACAGACTACGACCACAGCTTCTGCAACTCCAGCCCCGAGACCGCAGAGGAACCCTCGCTTACTGTCCAGCTTCCCTGTTTCATCCCTCATCTTGTTACTGAGGAACTCAAACACCCCAAACCTGTGGAAGTTCATGGAGGATAAAAACAAGGATTAATGATTTAAAATAAAAAAGTGACATGTATAACTTCAGCTAAGCTTTTATAAACTGGGATGGCTTCATAGCAGTGATGATCTGTGAAAAGCAGATTTCTCGGGGTTGAAAGGTTGTGAAAAATCTCTTGAATGTAAGTTGGAAAAAATAAAATGTATTAAAAGATTCTTAAGATACAAAGCTACAGACTTAGCTAAATAAAATCCTGCTTAATATTATCCTAACATTTAAAAGGTGTAGACTTGCTGGCTTATTAGAAAGCAACTTAGTTCTTACCATAAACAAGTATGTTTTTTTTTATCAGGATTTTTACTAATGCAAGTCTAATTTCAGAGCAGACAGAGCTTTGCGCCCCCCCTGAGATCTTTGGCAAACCCCTAGGGGGGTCTGGACCCAAGGTTGGGAACCAGTGCTTTATTAGAAAGTGGTACAAAATGATGAAAACAGAACTTTAGCCAATCAGACTACATGTCTGATTATAATCATGTAGGTATATGAAATAAGCCTTAGTACATTCATGAAGTGTTTGTGCATGCATAGGTTGGACAGTTGAGGTACCTGACAGCTGCTTTAGGTATAGATCCATACAGCAGAGAGCTGAGACCTCTATAAAGACCCCTCACCCCATGACCGTTCACCGTCTGCTTCACACAGTCGACTGTGATGGGACAAAAACACACAGGAAGAGAGAGGAGGGGGGGTTTAAAGGCAAGTTTACAAGGTTGACATTATCTGCTGCTTTGTATGAACTATCTCCTTTAAAAATGTGGTTTATTAAAAGGGTAAAACAGTGACGTTATTGGGTTGCATGTGTGTGTGTGTGTATGTGTGTGTGTGTGTCCACTGCAGCTTAAAACAACAAGTGTCACACTTGACAAACACGTCAAAAGTCTGTGCCAAAGTTCACCAGCTCTGAGTGCACAGATAACAAAGATTAACTTCCTGTGCAAATGTACAACTGTTGCATCATGTTTACACTCAAATCTGCAAAAACACAACTTCAAAAAGTACGCTGGATTGTTACTCAGGCAGAAATCTGAAGTGGATGCTCTCTAGGTAATCCTTTAGAAAGTGGCCCCAGACCGTACTGAGTGAAACTCCACAGTGATCATAAACTCACCGACGCCTTTGTATTTGGGAGGATTGGCCTTCTCGTCGAGCTGCAGCTGTGTTTTTACGTACTCTGTGGGGAAGGTGATGCAGATCTCTATGCCTCCAGCGATCCCTCCTGAAAAAACAGAAAACAGAACCCCATGAGGTCGCAGGCAGGTTTTAACATGAGAGACAGAAATATGAACTATTTCAGGGTTAGGGTCTTCATTCTGTCAAACACCACACAAGTGCATTTCATGGAGAAAAACATTCATCCTTCAAATTAATCAACAGCAAACCCTTACAGATGAGGAGTAATACAAACAGATACTGATTTCAAAATAAAGTTCTTCTTCGGTTAAATACTTCACTCTTTAAAAATATGTAGTTATGAAAAACTGTGACCATTCCTGTAATGTTGTGCGTCAACAGACAACTTGTGAAGAAGTTATTTCAAAACCCTGACAAATTTGTTCAATTGACAAAAATATGCAAAAAAAAAACCTTGTTGAATTAAAAAAGGATTTGAATATTGTAAAAGTAATCAAAAAGACAAAAGTAAATAAAACCAATTAAAGACAATTATAATATTATTATTATTATTATTTTTTAAATGTAACATGAAATAAAAAAAATTAATATAGATAATTTAAATTAATAGTAAAAGATAAAGGGGCACCGGTGGACTAGTGGTTAATTCTTGCAACCCATGTACAGAGGTTTAAGTCCTCTAGGTGGGCGACCTGGGTTCAATTCCGATCTGTGGCTCACATGTGGCCCGCATGTCGTTTCTCTCTCTCTCTCTGATTATAGACTCTATCTGCTGTCCTGTCTCTCTAATAAAAAGGCACAAAAAGCTGGAAAAATAAGTCTTAAAAAAAAGAAAAGGATATTTTATTTTGAAAAAATATATATTGTGGGTTGATAAATTAACATTATTTTTATAATGATGTAACTATTGATCCAATAACTTTTTGTATATATATATATATATATATATATATATATATTTTTTTTTTTTTTTTTTAAATCTGATTATAAAGTGAAAATAAATTCAATAATTTAAAAAAAATGTAAATACTGATAGTTTGGGGGAAATAAAGTTAAAAATAAAGTTTCTGATGTAAAGTAAGCTTTAAAAAAGTTAAGTCAAAAGTCTTTAAAAGTAGGCTGCACGTTAGTAAGAACTGAATCTACATTCTGTGTGACTGTTTTCTGAATGTCTGACATTCAACCCGCTCCACCTTAAACTCTGTCTGTCACACATCTGCCGTTCCTCAGCGAACAGGAAGCCTGCAGCTGATTGGCTCGGCTGATCTCGCTGCGAGTCTGCCTACAGATACTCCCTCTGGCATGACTCCAACTGAAGGGGGTGTGTAGCCTTCAGAGCCATCAGAGCACACACTGTTCACCACTCTACTGTACACACACACACACACACACACACACACACACACACACACACACAGTCAGAGCATGGCCTGACCCCTCTGACGTGGAGTTTGCATAAAGTGTGGAAACTTGAGCTTTCTGTCAAAAGAATACGACATCTTTCACCCTGCAGACATGTGGTGTCAGAAAAAGTCATACTGCGAATATTTATGTGGTGGCCTCTTCAAGCCTGGACAAAAACGAAGATAGTTTGCAAAGTTTTTTTGAACATAATTTGCCTAGTTGACGTCAGATTTTGTAGAAACATGTAGAAAGTAACAGATTGGTTTATTATAAGAAACTCTTCCATTTATTGTCCTGCATGTTAATTGTTGTTTTTTAACCGGTTTTACTTGGTAACTGTTGGTTGCTGCACATGTAGAGGGACAAACATAATAGTTATTAAAGTTATTTATTGGCATTCAACATGATAAGAAGTCAGATTAAGTGATATTTTAGTTGTTTAAGAGAACTCAGCTAAAGCAACATGTCCGGGACAAAATCACAAATTCTGCTGAAAATGTGTTTTTTAGACGCTCTGAGCAATTAAACTAATGTCTTTCGTAGTGTTAGTAATATGAGTTAAATGTAAATTATGTTGTTCTGAATATCTGGACCGTATTAATTATTAATTTTGGGGTCTAAATGACGAATAAGAACAGAAAATTTTGGAATTGCAGCAGTAGATTGCTTCAGCTTGCAGCTGTGAATCAGGCTGTAATGGTTGAAACTGAACATGTCAAATAAAGTTGTTGTTTTTATATTTTTTCGCCATTATCAGCTTTCTCCTAGAGCCTGTTAGCACAGCTTCCAAGCAATATGGCGGACGTTAAGTTTCGATTCTGGGAGTGAGTTCCCACCCACTGATCTGTGATTGGTCTGTAGCTTCAGTGGTCGAAAATATGAGGAACTAGCCTTGTAGTTTCACCCCGCTAACCGCAAAAGCTACTTTTCAGACTTTCTGAATTTCCCATCTCAGGGAAAAATGAGGGCGGGTTGCACGACCATTCAAAAATACTACCAGGTTTCTAATGATACAAAGATTAATGCAAATGGGTGAAGTATCCCTTTAAAGCTCATGAACACACATACATATCAACTGGGAAAATTGGACCACTGAAGAAGCAAGATAACGCAGCAATGGTCTACAAGTCAAACAAGTTATTCCACAAAAACCTTTACAATCCGTTTGGCATCACACAATGTGCCAGCGTTGGGGTGCAGAATTGGTTTAAAAATCAAAACTAAATGTTGAGAAAGACTGAGGTTTACAGAAGTTGGTGGTGAGTGGTTAACAATTGATTCTTGTCCTTGCATATCCAAAACAGGGAAGGGCCCTTCTGTTGAAGACTCTCACATGCAATCTTTCTTCCAAAATGCCATGCAGCAAACTCACCAGTGTTCACCCTGCACTCACTCAGACATGCAAGTCACCAGGCTGTTCGTGCATGAACAATCACAAGATTACAGTTTGAACAAAAAAAACACCACTTTTCACCAAAAACATCATGTGCAAGTCGGCCACCGAACTAGAGCTCTGAACGTGTCACACCCCAGGCATTCCTTTGGGTTAGAGACGAGCTGTTCCTCAACCTACTAATTAAACTGGTGCCACAAATCCACATCATCATTCTGCAAAAGCAAACGTCCGTGTAGTACCTGCATTACGTCTCCATATTCAGGCTGGAAAGAAATATAGAACCAGTTTATCAAGTCCAACATGTAGGGGCTTCTTGAACATGTGTTTTGAAAGAATGTGAGGAGGCTACTTGAATTGTAAAGATACTTTCAACACTCGAGCAAAGGTCTTAAAAAGTAGCATGTGGTTTTTCACATTGCGCTTTCTGACACACTAACACTGTAAAAACAATTACCTGAAGTAGTTTGAACAACGCAAAAATACTCACCAATTAATCCTTTATTTACTACTTTATTACTACTCCATTATTTAGTTTTTGATTTATTGGGGTTACGTTCTAGACAATTTCTTCTCTAGGTGCGGTATATCCTCTTTTCCTTTTTTTTTTGGCTTTATGCTAAGCTAGGCTAATTGTCTCTGGGCATTATGTCCAAATTTAACACTCAGAAACAACTGCAAAGTGTATTTTGTTTTTAATCCTTTTATGAACCCAAAAAAAGTCTTCCACAAAACTCTTGAGATAATTAATTTGCATTGGCCAGCATGGAAAGCAGTATGGTAATGAAGATAACACAACACGGTTTATCCAATGGGTGTTAAGTGGGTTTTTAAAGCCTAGACATGTGGTGTAGACTTGTGATTTGTGAAGTTGCTGCCAAGGCCGAGTCTGACAAATGTCGGGGTCTAATTTGAATTCCAACAGACTTCTTCTGCTGTGATGGCTGCAACCGCCATTGGAAGCAAACACAATCGATTGAAGTATGCCACCTTCAAAGTGCTCGCCTTTTTATTCCAACAGGCTCTGATTCATTCAAGTCTGGATTGTAATGTTCTCTTCAAATTCACCTAACTTCTTGGACATAAATAGCCATTTCTAACACGATAAACACAGTAGTTGTTAGTCTAAAGCCACTTCAACTAGTTTATGTGTTTGTTGTTGTGTTGTGTTAAATCTAATATAACTATTCATAACATCAAAGAGCAGTGGTAGGCCAACATGTCCTGGTGCATTAAAGAACAAAATTACTCTTTTTATTAATGGAACCTGTGAAGAGAGCGATGTAACAGCTGTTTATTGTTTAATAAAAAAGAAACATAATGAAGGTAGTCGTTAACAAAAAGGTCTGTTTTGTTTGGTTAATGTAGTCAGAACCTTTAGGATAACAATACGAGGCTGTCAGTGACAAAAACAAGAACTTTTGAGTGGACTTTGATTGTGTGCGTTAGCGGCTGAATGCAGCCACTAAAGTCTGTCTCATTGCTGCCGTATGAGGGGCAAACAACTGGAGTGAACCAGATTTTAAAAAGTGGCTCAGTGGGAGAGTCGGTCGTCTCTCAACCAGAGGGTCCCCATGCTGCTGCAGCCGCATGTTCGATGTGTCGCTGCTTCGTCTGTGGCTGAAAAAATGTGTGTGAATGGATCGGTTAACACAGACGGTCACTTTACACAGCAGCCTCTGCCATCAGTGTGTGAATGTGGAGGTGTGACCTGCGGTGTAAAAGCACTTTGAGTAGTCAGATGACTAGAAAATAACTATACAAGGCCAAGTCTATTTACTAAATCACTGATTATTTTTATCATTCTGGCTCCAAGATAAAAAATAAATAAAAAGGTCCTGAACAGAACCTTTGACAGTCATGAGTGAGGAGGCTGACAGAGCGATGTGCTTTGTCATCGTGGCTCATGACACTGAACATTGACAACCAGAGAGGGAGGGAGGGAGGGGGGGGGGCCTCTGAGCACACAGTATAAGGGGGCAAACAGGTCAACAGAAAAACACCCAGCAAACTGCTGACAGGCATGTACAGAAAACGACATGAACCGAACAGGCTCGTCTCTGAACTTTTTTTTACTTTCAAAACGTGATCAGAAGCCACAGATCCACAGTGTGTGCAGTAAAACCCAATAATGATCACCTGAGCTCTCTGTGTGTGTGTGTGTGTGTGTGTGTGTGTGTGTGTGTGTGTGTGTGTGTGTGTGTGTGTGTGTGTGTGTGTGTGTGTGTGTGTGAAGTTTGAGCGTCTGTCACTGATTGACTAAACAAAACAAGAAGATTATCAGAGGTCATGTCTGGGAAAAAAATGTTTCTTAGAAGAGTATCTGTGACAAAAGGTTGAAGGTTTCTGATAATACAAAGTACAAAACCAGGCTGACCTGCAGATAATGTACTGTACACTCTCTGCTTGAATATCAGTTTATAGTGACACATTAAAGATGTTCAAAGTGATTTCTACAGCATTGATAAGAATTCAACACTGTCCTGCTTCAGCACCACCTGAGGGGAAACTTTCTGAAGGGTTTACAGTAGGAGTCAAAAAATGGGGGGCCCCATGTATGGAGGGCTGTAGTCCTCAAAGCGGGCGACCCAGGTTCGAATCCGACCTGTGGCTCCTTTCCCGCATGTCATTCCCTACTCTCTCTCGCCCTGATTTCCGACTCTATCCACTGTCCTGTCTCTCCATTAAAGGAACAAAAAGCCCCAAAAATACATCTTAAAAAAATGTTTCTCAAAGAATTTAAATCACCGGCCTAAAGCAGCTTCAAACCTACACCCTAAAGATCAAAGTAAAGACAGTCTTCTTGACTAACACACTGATATCTATCTATTTAACAGTTTATAGTTAATGGGCTTAATTTACTTAATATGTCACATGAAGGAGAACTCTCAAAGGGCTTTGTGTTCTCGGCTATGCTTCCAAAAGGGTCAGTGTGTTGAAATCCACCCTCACTGCAGCCTCCGGCCTTCTGATATTGCACCCATTGCAACGTACACATTTTTGCAGGAATGACAGTGTTTCTCGACTTTTAGCGCTGTCACCTAATTCCAAAGTTCAAGATCCTGCAATAAACACTTCGACGGCACCTTTAAATTGGGTTATTGTTCCTTGGCAAAGTTTTTTTAAATCACCCCCCTACAGCTGATTATAGCCTTCTGATCATAACTCAGTCAAAGCGACGCTCCTGAATTTGCAGGTAAGCGTTTCCCCTGACTTCAGACATTGATATCTACACAGTTTCTGATTTGATTTGGATTATTCAAACTGCATTTTAAACTATGGCCTCTTCTCTTTCTTTTGCATTTTGAACTTTAAAGTCTTGTACAATGTTACCGACTGTAAGAAGAATCCAAACTGTACACTCTGCAGCCCCTTCGCCATAAAAAAACAATTGTTGCTGCAGAGTGCACAGGCTGGGATAATCTGTTCTGACAGGCTTTGTAGTAAGAAAGTTAATGAGTTTGGCCATGAATTGCTCATTGTTTCCCATTAACATCTTTGTTATTCTGCTCCTAAATATGAAGTCAGTGTCCCTTTAAGACAAGCATGTAGTCCTCCTGTCTGCAGGGCACAATGCAAAACAGTGCTGCAGCCAAACCCCCTCTCTCTCTCTCTGCTCCCATCTGCACCACAACTTGTAAACAAGTTTAAAAGCGGCCTCTGTGTGCAGCACCCAAACTTTTCTTACCTGCCAGGATAGCCTTGCCAGGATGCGTGAGTTTGGCTTTCCCCGCCGGAGCTGCAGCAGCCAAACACTGCGGTCTGAAAAACGGGCTCACGAATCTGGGCTGCCCGGACATGACTGACTTGAAAACCCCCTGGCCTCCAAACTTTTAACTTTCTGAGCTGGATTACCGCAAAACAGCCTTCAAGCCCTCATGCAGTGTGGGGTGCTTTGTGCAGCAGGAGTCCGGGTGCAAAACATTCAGAGGGCCAGGCAAGGCAAGGCAGCAGCGGACGAACATTGGACTCTGGCTGCTGATTCTGGACTTGATAAAAGTCCGTGCTGGAGTTCCCTCCGCGGCTCACACAGGCTGATAGCGTCGAGTCAGTGTTCATTCCGGGCGGGGCAGCAGCAGCAGCAGCACCACGATACTTCCCCTCCTCCCCAACACGGAAAAAAACGTCATGTTTGTCATAAACATTTAAGGTGGACCGGATGGATTTTCTGCACAGCGTCGTTTGTCGTCGCTAAACTTCCGGACTACGTTCATTACGTCAGTCCGCCAGTAGAGGGCGCTGTTTCCCAAGTTACCCCTGCAGAGAAAATAATACACTTTACTAAACTGAAGTAGCCTACAATATTGAACTTATCTACATCAGGGATGGGCAACTTTGGTCACAGCAAGGGGCCACATTCATTTAATTCTCACTGCCAGGGGGCCAAATTGTAGGATACAAAAAACGATCACAGTCAATTATGTCTCAAATTTAACTCAACATATACCAGTGATCAAATATTATTATGGACATATTTCTGGTTTTCATGATTTCATGGCAGATTTTGTCATCTTTTCTTCATGTTCCCGATTAATTGATGTGTAAAAATTGACCTGAGGGCCACGTTGAGGGTTGATGGGGGCCACATGTGGTCCCCGGGCCGCCAGTTGCCCACCCCTGATCTACATGAACCACTGTTGTTTTTTTTTATTGATATTGCGTATTAAGACTCTGCAGTCTTTTTTTTTCTTCATTCAGTTAAAGATTACACATTTCATATATTTCCTATAACAAGTGGTGGAAACTATCAAATACACTTTTTTTTATTACTGTTCTTGATTCTGCTTGTACTTAAGTGTGCATTGAGTTGGCCTGTTTCTATTTTAAGCTACTGCATGGGCTGGTTCTTCTCTAAATCATTAATAAATCTATTAAACAGGTATAATCACACATGAGGTGACCTATATCAGCAGCATTGGACAAAGTACTCAGAATTTAAGTATAAGTAACTTACAGTAAGTAACCTACTTCAGTAACAACAAAAATATATTTGTGGTGATATGAGAGAGAAGTATGCAAAAAGTGGCCAGAGCAATTGCTGTTCAGTGAATGAATGATAATAATAATAATAATAATAATAAATAAATAGACAGTTGTGGTGACTGAAAGATTATATACAGTTATTATTTTTGCAGTGACTGATTAATTAAACAAATATAAATATAGAGATATAGTGCAAATAAGTGAAGTTATAGTGCAGTGAAAGAGTGTATACAGTTATTATTGTGCAGTGACTGGATGAATTAATAAATAAATAGACAGTTAAAGTTAAAATGCAGTGACTGAGTAAATAAATAGACAATTATAAAGCAGTGAATTACAAAGTTATTGCACAAGTAATATTGAACAGTTAGCAGCAGTTGGGTAATTATTGCACATTGCACATATGCCTTGTTCTGTTCATGTAATTGTTTTCCTTCCTACCTATATTAAAAAATATCTAATAAATATTTGATCACAAAAAAATAAAATAAGATTTACATCTGACCCTGGCCAAACCCATCCCCTTTGGACACAAAAGGTCAAAGGGCACTGTGCTAAATATCTGAGGCTTTATGCTAAATAAAACAAAAGCAAACATACAAGTGTGAAATATTAACCTTAAAAACAAAAAACAGTGCAATTATATAATGTGAAAAATATGTGTGCAATAACCTCAGGTGCAATAAGAGATAACATATTTATATTTTCATTTCATTGTACAGTGTTCCCCTTGTTATTTTTTGTATTATATCTTTGCTTTAATACAGTGTATAACTTCTGTACAGTTTATTTTAATTTACTTAGCTGTTACTACAACTTATTTATTTTTACTTTTCTTTGCACTTTTCTACTCTTTTTTTCTTATAATGCTTTTCTATTTTATATATTCTATTCTATTCTAATAATATTTATCCTCACAAATAAACATTTTTTTTATATAACTCCTTTATATACCTTCAATTAAACAATCCCCACCTGAACAAAACTGCCTGCGTGATGTTGTGCCAGTTGGATTACTCTCTTGTCTTTTTATCGACTCTTTGTTCGCGTTCAGCACTGCTACCGCGCATGCGTCACATGTCTCCTTCATTGTGCCCTGTTCCCCTTATAGACGCTGCTAAAGCTAAGCTAGCTGTCAATCCACTACAGCAGCATCACGCCAGGGACTCTCCAGCCTCTTCAGGACCCCCCCTTCTCCTGAACACTTTTAAAACGGTAAAAGAGATGCTACTTAACCCTAAAACGACACGAAGCTTTAAGATACCATAATTATTCATTTATAACACTAAAGCTTTGATAACTGTAACGTTTTCTCCTCCAAGGTTAGCGAACGTATAACTACCTAGCATGTGGAGCGATTTAGCTAGCGGTGGATCTCTTATGTAATGATGTTTAGCCTTGTAATGCACAGTTTAATCCTTTCAAGAAAGCTGTGATAGTGCATTTTATTTACTGTCTTTTTAATTTCCTGTTTGTAAGTGTGTTACTACAGCTGTAATGTGTGCTACCCCCCTCCAACAAACCTCTTCACTGGCCCATCTGTTGTCCTTTGTCCCAAAAGAAGAGATGCAGCATAAAGCACCAAAAACCATTAGTCCTTCAGTATTGTCCACTTGTGAATTTAACTGAGAGCCAGCTGTTCATGCAAAAAGGAAACTACTCTGGTTATAGGGTGGATTTATTATCTTTAAGTGCAGCATCATGAGGAGATCCAGGCCCTCTTTTTTTTTTTTTTTTTACAACCTTGACATGTGATTACAACCTTTGTTCTGCAGCTTGCTGACCTAATTTAATGCATCACACTTAGTATAATGTGCATTTCTTATATTTTAATGTTAATGTGTGTTCATTTCTTGGTGCAGATGTAAGAGCTCGTTAATTGTTAGCTCCCCTGCTGCATCTGAAGGAACAGCTTGTTCTTTTCTGCAGGAGCTCACATGCATCAAGGTTGATTAATCATATAACAGCTATTGCAAAGGTTAGGTGTCAGGAGGGAGGGGGGGGGATACTGACTTAGATATATGTTAAAGACTCACTCACTACCTTCATTCAGGATTAGCTCGGCTAGTGGTGCACCATCATGGAGGACTCAAGCCTGCCCCTCCTGCTGCTCCAATGATAATGATCAGAGAAACTGTCTCATTGAAAATACAAAATACTACTCTTGCTCAGCATCACCAATTTATAAAAAAAAAAAAAAAAACACAACAGGTCCGTCCCTCTGACCCTTAAGAACACACTTGACAAAAAGGTTCAGGGGGAACATTGTTATTTTTTCTAATAAATTTAGAATAGAATAGAATTACTTTATTGATCCCAAACTGAGAAATTGTGGCGTTACAGCAGCAGGTTGTCCAAACACACAATATGAGTAAAAAAACACAATGTTAGCAAATTTAAACATAATATAATATTAAATACAAAGTAAATAAGTACTAAAAATATCAAAACTAAGAATGTGAATATATACAACCAGGATTTAACTAAGCATTACTAGTCTTAAATAGGAAGATTCAATGTAAATGTGCAAAAAACAGAGTTGTAAATGGACAGTTTTGACATACATATAGTTGTACATTGTGATTAATTGTGCAGCCCTAGTTGATACCTGTCGAAACCACAACAACAAAAAATAATATTAAATTAAATTATTAACTTCTTAATGGCTTATTGACACATTTTGCTTTGCTCTTAATGTCTTCCTGTTGATGCAAATCCACTTTTAACAAGTGAGAGCAGCTTTAGTCAACAATACAATAGAATTACTTTATTGATCCCAAACTGGGAAATTGTGGCGTTACAGCAGCATGTTATCCAAACACACAATATGAGTAAAAAAACACAATATAATATTAAATACAAAGTAAATAAGCACTAAAAATATTAAAACTAAGAATGTGAATATATACAACCAGGATTTAACTAAGCATTACTTCTAGTCTAAAATTAAATGTTAAAAAGATTAAATGTAAATGTGCAAAAACAGAGTTGTAAATGGACAGTATTGACAGAGGGAGATGTGCAATCGGTGATACTGTAAGTTAAAGTGAAGGAGTGTAGACATGTTTGTGATGAGTAGTGTGAGGGATTTTTTATTTTTAATGTGATATGACTGCAACAAAAACATTTCATAAGCAACTTATATTTGGTAATGTCTTTTTTTATTACCAAAAGAAATGCATGCAAAGTTTTGCACTCTGTCTGAAATAGACAAGTGGGTTTGCAATGTGTGGGTACTAACCTTTGGGCTAGAAATACAGTGGAAGATCTGAAGTTTATCTAAAGCTTCGGTACTTTTTGATATTTAGGATCATTAAAATGCCGACATTGTATTTAATATTGAGAAGTATTGAAAATGTTAACATCATTAGATCAGAGTTGCTCACAGTTTCTTTTTCTGATTGTAAATGTGGCTCTAAATGACTTTTATCTTCCGCAGCACAATGGCCGTCCCTCCTTCATACTCAGACCTGGGCAAGTCCGCCAAGGATATATTCAGCAAGGGCTATGGTGAGTTCTCTATTTTAACACGGAGGAGTCAATTATTAACTGCACCTGAAACCAATCTGGTGTTTCAAGTGAGTCTTGCTGTTTGACTCCGGCTCGGCGTTATAAAAAGACGGATTGTAAGTCAACCTTTATTACTGGTAAAAGGCAAAAATACCTCTGCCTTCAAACGACTTTAAATCTCTGCAGGGTTCAAATCAAATGATTGAAATCTCAAAGTGCTAAAGAGTAAAGCAAGAGCATCAAACGACAAAGCAAAGATTAAAGTAAAAGTGATTATTTCTCAAAACTTGACTTTTAACCTTTGCATTCCCTTCATCCTGCATGTGAGTGTTGCTCACACACGTCTCTGTTTTATAATCTCCGCCAGGCTTCGGTGTCGTGAAGCTGGACCTCAAGACCAAATCACAAAGTGGAGTGGTGAGTGCACGTCTTTCTTTCTTTCTTTCTTTCTTTAACCTGTTGTCATTTTTCTCGATGCTGTCTGCCCCCCTTCATCTCTCTGCCCTCCTCTCCTGAGACTCCACAAAGCTTTTTTTTTTTTTTTTTTAACCTGCGACCCCACAGCCTGAAGGCTCCGCGGTCTTCATGCTGTGCTGATGCCAACCCGCTTGGCTGAACTTGTTTCTCTGTTTCTCGAGAAACACGACGAGCCTGAGTCTGTTCATTTATTGCCTTCTGGCCTGTGTGTGTCTCTAACTGCTGCTCTGTCTCCATGCTGCTGCCTCCTGGACCGCTCGCGCTCTAATGTAGATGGTAAGATCGGTGTCAGAGCTCACAGCTGTTCATTCACATAATGACCGTCTCCATGTTGTCGATAACAACTTTTTTCTTTTTTATAACATTTCTGTTATCACTTTCTTAACGTTTTTTTTTTTTTTGTCTATTCAAACAGCATGAATATATCGTGTGTTTGAAACTTTAATTTCTGTTCATGTTCTGTCACATCATTCATCAATTCAATCACATCTGACTCTTTATTTCTTTGTTTTTGTCTGATTCATTTTTATGATTTTTTTTTTTCTGTGTGTTCACATCAGCCTCATCAGTTAATTTGTTGCTTAATTAAAGTGCTAATGCTAACATGCTAAAAAAGCACTTTGTACATGGTAGACATAATACTAGCAAACTGTCAAATTGCTAAACTTGCTAGCGTGATCACTATGAGCATGTTAGCATGTGTGGGCTTCACAAATAAATCAAACTGTGATGAAATGAAAATCGCAGCATTGCAGAGTTGAACAGCCGCTTGCAGAAGTTTAAAATTTGAATAAAGGTAATGGGTCGTTCCATTTACATTGGAGGTCGGCGCTGAGAATGATGTCACACCTGAGTTAACTGCGTTCCAGTTTTGTTGGTAACAAGTCGTAAAAAGCAACACGGACGCCTCCAGGAGTACCTTTTGTTGTGTTAGCTTATACCAGGCGATAACAAAGAAACATGGCTGTTGTCCTCAGATAAAACTTAGATGATATTTTCAGTTGTGATCAAACGGTAAACTCCAGTCTTGAAAAATGAAGCCGATGTGGAATTTCAGAATCCTGCAGTTCGTCGAGTGTCCACTAGAGGCTGGCTCCAGGAACACAGGAAGTCACATACACATGACTGAGAAAAAAAAAAATCAGTTTTTACAGCACAAATAAAAATGTTTACAGCCTGGTTCAAAGAACCAAATAGATCTGATTAGTTGTTGTCATCACTGGCACACACTGTACGGGTGTGGTATTCGTTTGAGTTTATGAACAATACGTGTTATCCACAGTTTGGCGCGTAGCTGACATGATTGACAGGTGGGCGCGGTGTAACAGTTTAACCTAAGGCTTAAAACCCGCCTCAGCCTGTCGTTAGACTGAGACAGGACGTCCAGCAGGGCGGCGGCTGACATCACTCAGGCTTTTCCATTAATATTCACAGTCTATGCTTATGAATGATATTATTATTATTATTATGCAAAAACAAGATTAAGTTGCTTCTAAACACTTTAATGTGCAGCATAAACTTCACTATTGTTGCATGGAGCAGCCATCTTTACATTTTAAAATGAGATTCTCTAATAATTGTGTTCACCTGTAAGGGTTAGCTTCTGCTAGTTAGCTTTAAGTTCATGCTGTGTGTATTTATAGATTTGTAGCCATGTTGTTGTTTTTCTTTGTCCTGCACTGTCCTCAACTTTTGGGGTTGAATCCCGTTAACTCATTTCTTACGTAACACACAATCAATAACGATGAAGGTTAATTCAGATTCCTGTTCTCACTTATGATCATTGTTTTCTGTCACGGCTGATACAGCGGGGCTCTGTATATGTTGCATCCTTTGAAAATTGACTTCAGACTGATAAAAGCTCATCTGGTTTAACAATCATTCACCCTGGGGCGCCGGTGGCCTAGTGGTTAGCGAGCACGCCCCATGCACAGAGGCAGTAGTC